>NC_061522.1:1002500-1015000 GCF_022379125.1 Scophthalmus maximus | reverse complement strand
TCCTTCCTTCCTTCCTTCCTTCCTTCCCTCCCTCCCTCCTTCCTTCCCTCCTTCCTTCCTTCCTTCCTTCCTTCCTTCCCTCCTTCCTTCCTTTCTTCCTTCCTTCCCTCCCTCCCTCCTTCCCTCCTTCCCTCCCTCCCTTCTTCCTTCCTTCTTTCCCTCCCTCCCTCCTTCCTTCCTTCCGTTCTTCCCTCCCTCCCTCCCTCCGTCCTCCCTCCTTCCTTCCGTCCTCCCTCCCTTCTTCCTTCCTTCCTTCCTTCCTTCCTTCCTTCCCTCCCTCCCTCCTTCCTTCCCTCCCTCCTTCCTTCCTTCCTTCCTTCCTTCCTTCCTTCCCTCCTTCCTTCCTTCCTTCCTTCCTTCCCTCCCTCCTTCCTTCCTTCCTTCCTTCCTTCCTTCCCTCCTTCCTTCCTTCCTTCCCTCCTTCCTTCCTTCCTTCCTTCCTTCCTTCCCTCCCTCCTTCCCTCCTTCCCTCCCTCCCTTCTTCCTTCCTTCCTTCCCTCCCTCCCTCCGTCCTCCCTCCTTCCTTCCTTCCTTCCGTCCTTCCTTCCCTCCCTCCGTCCTCCCTCCGTCCTCCCTCCGTCCTCCCTCCCTCCGTCCTCCCTCCCTCCCTCCCTCCCGTCCTCCCTCCCTCCAGACAGTGACACACTGAGTTCTTCTCGGCTCGTGGAGGCTGCAGGCGGTGGAGCAGCAGTCTGGTAGTCGGCTGCCAAAAATGGAATTAAGTCAGTTGCCAGGCTGGATAAGGAGTTGGATTCTCTTCCCTCTTCTGTTATCCCTCTGGACCAGATCCCAGGGGAGGGGGGTGGGGGGCAGGGGGGCGAGTGGTGGTGGTGGGAGGGGTTAGGTGCGACGGGGTTCGATCTCCACCAGGTCGGCCCTACATCAGGCTTCACCTGCTGCCCCCCCCCCCCCCTCCCTAAACCCAGACTGTGTCGGGGGTCTGGGTCTCCGGAACCGGCCGAGGTCTTCTCCACGCCACGCCGGCTTATTGGTCGTCGCAGGACGCAGACACCTGTCCGAGCCGCCCACAGCTGGACGGTGACGCTGCCGACTGATCTCAACAGAGGCTTTGGACTTTCATCACAAACCTCCTAGCAACCGCAGCTGGCACCGTAATGGAGGAGCTAGCAGTGTGAAAGTAACATGTGCAGTGAGCACGGCATCCTGGGTAACGGAAATCTGCGACCGCCACATCACTGTGACTTTGTGCATCGGACACTGAGCTGGGCTCAGAAACGTCTGAGCTTCAGGAGAGAAGTCTGCAGGGATTTCAACTTCCTGCCAACGGATTGTTTGTTCGATTGCACGTTTCATTAAAAAAAAAAAAACCCCAGCTGGACTGAAATATCTCAACAAATAATGGATGTTCATGTTCCCCGGAGGATGAAACCCAGAGACTTTTACAGAAACTCCACCAGCAGGTCAAAGTTTTCACTTTGTCCAGTGAAATTTCTCCCTATCACTTTCTGGATAAAAACAAACTCATGGTCCCCAGATGATGTATCCAGTTGAGTGAAATATCCCCATAACTGTCGGATGGATTTATATGATATTTGAAACGTTTGCATTGTCCTCGTGAGCCCTGTTAGCATCTTCATGTTAGCATTTAGCTCAAAGCACTGGTGAGCACCATTGGCGTCTCCCGACTCAATGACGCGAAATTCGCGTCATTGAGTCTTTGCATTGACTTTGTCTGTGATCGACCGACCCACCGACCCACCGTCCGACCGACCCACCGACCCACCGTCCGACCGACCCACCGACCCACCGTCCGACCGACCCACCGACCCACCGACCCACCGTCTGACCGACCCACCGTCCGACCGTCCGACCGACCCACCGACCCACCGTCTGACCGATCCACCGTCCGACCGTCCGATCTCCTCCTCTACTTTTTCATTGAAACTATTTTTTTAACCCCCATTTTCCCCGAGAATGGTTTGGATTTGAAAGTCCTCTATAATTGGGCCTATACTTTCCCGGGCCTGCCGCGGCTGAGCTTATCAGCGAGGGGTAAGAATTAAGACCACATAGGGAACCAAATAACATTTTTTAAAAGCCGGGAGACTTAAGTAGAAAATTGGCTTAGCATGCAGATAGCAGAGTCAACAATGGGAACATGTATCCCAGCTCCGAGTGATTGAAGTCGCTGTCTTTCTCGTGAACAAAGTGTTTGATTTTCACCACGGCTCTTACATAAACTGCTAACTTGATTTCACACCCCGGATCTGAGGGTGACAACAAACACTTTAATTAGAGGAAGACGATGCAGGACGGGGGGAGAGAGAAGGACGAGGTGATAGACGGTAACAAATCCCCCAGCACACTCCCGACAGACTCAATATACAGCCAGCAAAGCGAAATATCATCATTTTTTCCCCCCCTACTTTTTATATCTTATTATTTTTCCGTTCATTCTCCAGCTTGGGATTGTGAATATTTTTGCATAGCTTAAAAGCGCGGGTGCTATCTCGCCCGAACCTCCGTGGTTCATTTGCATTGTCGATGGTTTTGCGCGGGCGGTTTGCGTACGAGGCCGGGGGGGGGGGGGGGGGGGGGGGGGGCAGTGGTTTGTCTTTGTGGTTTGTGGCCGGACAGTGTAGCTGAACGTCCCGGCTCGTGTAGCCCGTTTGAACCGAGCCTCTCCACGCCGCCAGATCAGCTTCATCTCTCGCTGAGCCCCCGCTAGTTGTTTTTCCGCTGATCGGAGAGAAAGAGGAATGAAAGGGACCGAACAAAAAGACCCTTTGCGATTTGATCCTGCAGATGTTGTTGAGAGGCCGGACTGATCACCAGAAACGATAAACACCGTCCAACCAACGTGCCAATCAAGGCCTCCACCTTTCTCTGAGCCGCGAAACAAAACGCCACCTCTGCTCTCACTTGGGCCTTTATTGGTCAGCTAGTAATCAAAGCACTTTTTTTTCCTACTCTGGCGGGGATTAGAAAGGGCGAAGCTTAGTCCGCTGGACCAGACACTAGGGGGGAGGCCAGGGGGGTCTCCTTATCAGCGCTCGGCTGCTGGATGCAGCTCCGCTACAGGACAGATTGCTTTCACTTGTCGCCCGTCTGCGCCCGAGGAACAAAGACGCAGCGCCGCCGCCGCCATAATGCCCCGGCTCTGGTGGGACACCGAGGGTTCCAAAAGACGCCTTTATGTATTCATTAGGATGAGCAGTGAGATCATACATCCCTCCGCCTCCCCCTTTCTTCCCCTCTTCTTTTCATCCATCCATCTGGCCTCCATTAAAAGTGGGGTTAATTTCTTCCTCTGGTTGATTCATTATGGTACAGTGAGCCACATTATTGTGCAGAGGGTTCACGCAGAACGAGTTATTTATGAAAAACCAACGATCGGTCCAAAATATCACGAGCGCTCGAGCATCATCGCTGAAAACATGGATCCGCTTCTCTTCTGACGATGAGGGCATTTTCACATTTAAAATGTCAATAGGTGACGAGAGTCATGTGATCATTCGGGGCGACTTGTAGGAGACGTGTCTGTACTTTCAATCCGTCCCAGGTGTGACGTGTTCATTTGAGACAGGTCCTAGGACTCGCAGTCGGTGAAAGGATGCGATAGTGTCTCGGTGACTCGGTGAACATCGTGAACCTCACATCTAAATGTTGTTTTGTAAAGGTCAGGTCAGGAGACCGAGGCCACATCCACCACGTTGTACACACCATCACTTCTGCTGTGGTTACGTCGTGTGGCCACGCTACTTCCTGATTGGTCCTGATTGATCAGTCGCGACCAGTTTGTGTGTGTGTGTGTGTGTGTGTGTGTGTGTGACACCGTTTGTAGAAAAAGTGCTGAAAAGCAGAAAATCTCTGAAAACAGTGGAACTATAAATGCGCCGGCTGGCGGCCATGTTGTTGCCCTCCTGACATCTAACCCCAATTTGCGTCACCGTAAGTCCAAGTTTTAAATGACCTCTCTCTCTCTTATTCCTCCTCTTCAGCTCTTCTCTCTCTCTGGGTTTTAGGCCCTCGGGGTTTCTGGCTCACTTCTTGCGGAGAAGAAAAGGCAACACAAAAAAAAAGCGACATAAAGAAGCGAGCGCCCTGAGGAGGCATCGCGGCGCAGAGGTGGACACGGCGAGCACACACACACAATCGCACACAACTCCGCAATCCAGCCGACTTCCTCGGAGACACGTGACATGTCAAGTAACCGCAGGTCGACCCGTGACGGAACGCCATCGCTGACACTGGGTCGGATCGGACAGATGATTGTTGGTGGGATGCGGCTGACGCAACGACCAAAAAGAAGCAGATTCTTCATAAATATAATGAGAAGCTTTACAAGCATTTGTGTTCTGCTCATCGGGGAGGAGGCTCCGTAAAACTCGTCTGTCCTCAAGTGGAGGCTCCCGTTCTACGCAGCCTCCAGTCCTGCGGGCGGCGTTGTGGATCAAAGTGTCCGCGGGACGACAGACGTCGTGTCGATGCACGTGCCTGGAATGTGTATTTTCTATCGACAGATGGTTGAACACTCGTCAAATCTGCTCCGTCTGTGTGCAGACTCGTCGATGGCGGTGGGGGGGGCACATCTGGCCGCGGCCTCGTCCTCGAGGTGCATCCAACCAACGTGGCCGCAGGACTCGCAGCCGGGCAAGAGGTGACATGACGGCGTGGGCGCGTCGGTGAGCGTACATGTGAGACCTCAGACTTTTTGGGGTTTTTGAAGAAGAAAAAAAGGTCACACGCAGACATAAGAGACGCAAAGGGCCCGCAGGCCTCGGCCTCCTGTCCCCCAGGACGCGGGTTGAAGGGTTGAAAAGTTCATCCACAGGGGAGAAGAAAGGTGAGCGAGGCAGTCATGCAGCAATCTGACATGACGACAGGACGGAGGAGGAGGAGGAGGTTGGGATTAGCTGGGGCTAAGGTGACAGAGGACAAATAATAGACCGTACAAAAGTGAGTGTTTTACAGTGTAAACCGAGACGCTGTGGGTCTAAAGGGCTGAGTAATCATTTCCACCCCCGGGAACTTTTTCTGAAACATGTAGTGACTTAATACATAATGCAGCACGCGAGTGAACCGCTCAGGTCGGAACGCAGTTCTGCAGCTGATGGTCGCTGGAGTTCTTCTCCTGCCGTTGAACAAACACAGACACAGAGTTCGTGATCGGAGTTCGCCTCCAGTTCGTTGATGAGTCAGAACTGTTGGACAGAGCGAATCAGAGCGCGTCCACAGAGTCGCTCCGCTTCCTTTTAAATGTGTCCAAAGCAAAAGGAGCTAAAACAGCTCAATGAATTGCTTCTAGAAAACTGTCCAGATGGTAAGATGCAGACAGGTCTGGGCTGCAGACGGACATTTTCCTGTTAAATACGACGAACGCAGCAGGAGATTGTCCAGACGTGGGGACATCTCTGGAGCGCCCAGACGAGGGGTGGAGGCCGGGTGGAGGCCGGGTGGAGCCGGCACTCGCTCGCCGTGAATCTGCCGGAGAGTTCCGAGTCGAATCCTCACACGGACCCACTGGGACGGCATTTTCCGGGAATTCTTTTTACGAAAGGGCCGGCAGGAAGAGTTCAGGAAAACATCGGTCGTTCAGCGGTTCACGCGTTCAAACAGCTGCTGCCTGCTACCGGCCGTTTACCTTTTCTGTCGCTCGGCGCTACGTCACACATGTTGTTGCTGCGACCGTTGATGGCGTCCCCATCCCCTTCTGGAAGTCAGAGAGGAGCTTGTAGAGAGAACGCCCATAGCGGGACGGTACCGTGAGCTCCGTAAGATACGTTCAACTCTTTTTGGAGCTTTACTGGGAGCCAGTGCTGAGAATCTAATGTGGGGGCGTTAGGATTCAGGAAATCAAAACCAGAAACACGCGACAGTAAAGCTGTTTTGAACTTGATGCAACTTGCAATTCCTCAGCACTTAATTAACACTGAAGGCAGGAGACTGGATTGATCCCGCCCTCACTGATCCATGTCAGGAACCGCGCAGCTCAGAGAGAAACAACACAGGAATGTGTTTTCTGTGTGTTTGTAAGATTTGACCGGAGGTGTTGAGCTGCGGCGCTCTGACCCAGACCGGCACGCTGACGTGATCCGAGGTGACACGCGGAGAATTCTTCACATTGTTGCGCTCGTCTGGGGTCAAACGGCCTTAATGTCAGAGCGTGAGGAGGTGGAGGCGTCGCTCCGGCCTCCGCGGAGACGAGGACTCTCTCGCTGCTCCGTCTTCACCATTAACCATTAATCAGGGCGGCGCTGGCCTCGCACCAGCACTTTAGGGCTTTTTTTCTATCAGTGCCATTCCAGGCAGATGGTGGAGTAAGTGTGATTGGCAGGCGAAGGGGAAGAGCAGCGACGAAGCGGACACAGTTGCCAGGGAGCGTGGGGAAGGGGATAAGAGGGTGCGGCGAATGGGGAAGGGGGGCGTGACCAGTCTTAATTATCCCAAAGGGTTGCCAAGCGTTGGCGCCCTGACAGGGAATCAGAGCTTCACTCAGGAGTTAGGCGAGTTTTGTTTGGGTCGGAGGTTTTGTCGATATCAAATGCGAGTGACTAACGTGTCCGTGACCTGTGCTTGTCGCCGCGAGCCGCCCGGACAACCTCCCATGACACCACACGCAGCAGTGAAGGGAGGCGGCCGGCGGTTTGCTATCGGAGCATCTGAACAGCCTCCGAGTTTTAATCCTTGGTTTAGATGAGTTTGCCCGATTCCCTCCGCAAATCCCCACTGGAATGCAACCGTGCGCATGTCGCCCGCACTGAGCGACGTATTGACTGACGCGGCCCGGAGAGCGGCCGCGTGGGGCAAACGAACAAAGCCAACCGCCTCCAGGTGGAGATACCGCAGGTGCAGCGCGACTGTCTGGAGAGGCACCAAAATGGCAGACGGGTGTTGGGTTTATAGGGGCGAAGGCGGCGGCGGCATGGAGACACCGGCCCGCCTGTCCCTCCCCCACCTCCGCTATCTGAGTCACATAAGGAGGAGGAGATAACCAGCCATCGTAGAATAGGATCACCAACACCGGGGTTCAAGCTGAGGTCAGGAGAAGCTCCCACAATGCCCCTTGTTTCCACAGAACACGCCAGGGTTGGCCACGCAACCCTGTAAGAAACCGTCTCCGATGCAATCGCGTTTCCTCTCTGTCGTCTGTGTTGTTGTTGTGGCGCTTCGAGATCCCGAAAATATTCATAATCCCCACATTGTGTGTCCGCAAGACATAACAAACAAACGAGGAGCCGCGGCGCCGGCGGCAAGCCCGGCCCCGAAAACGGTCACAGTCGGCTGAGGCGACCGACGGGACCTTGTTTGTCCTCGTAAGTTCAGCGAAGTAAGAGCGATGAGAGCCGGAGCTCACATCCAGCTCACGGTCAGACAACTGCGTTCCTCCACATTCCTCCTCTCTCGGTCCCGACGACCCGAGCTGCTGAAAGACGGATTCACCCGAGAGCTGAAATTACTGCTGACGCACAAACGTAGGAAATATCATCATCAACCAGCTGCTTCCCGCCAGTCCGGCGTCTGTCTGCAGCCCGTCTGTCTACAGCCCGTCTGTCTGCAGCCCGTCTGTCTGCAGCGCTGAGTGTGATGAACGGGATTCATGCTGCTGAATCTGTGTCTTCGGCGTAAGAATCATACAACGTGGACGTGAAAAAGACTGAGAAATAGTTACACATTTCCATAAGCACTGATCTTCTTGGGATTTTAGTGATTTCAAATACTGTGGCGGATGTTTGCGTCTGAGATGGTATATTTTTTTTAATGTGACTAAAAAATGTCAAGTACAAAATAAATATTACGCAACAAACTGTATCTACGTGTCCTGATGCTGAGGCCAGAACGAGTGTCAACTGTTGGTTTGAAGCCTTGAGTTGCACGTCCACCTAGACCTGCTACTTGCACCCATTGGACGGTACCAGCTGTCAATCACACTGTAACCACGCCCCAATACATACGGTTATTATGGTTTATGTGACTGTAAATGGACCATAATTTACAAAAGGAACAGGATGTACATGAAGAAGACTTGAAACTAGAGATTGAACCATAAACTCCTCAGTAAATGTTTTACTGATGTTATGAATCAAGTGAGAAGTTGAGTCACGTTCTCATGGAGTCGCCCTCTGCTGGTCAGGACACAGAAGACAGGCTTCACACGCTCTGGACCCAGAGTCTACGTGAATTTTTATGAGGGTCAAAAAAACAAAGCACAGATTTAATCTAAAAAATTTTTTTAAAGTGATGGAAAGTAATCGAATAATATCATGATCATATAAATCTTATAATATTTCAAATCACACTTTGTGTCTGTACATCTGTAGATTTCTTTTTGATATACTGCAGCTGCCTGCAGCTGTAAATTAAGTCAGTTGCAAAAATAGTCCAGAATTCTCTCCGGTTCTCTGCTCCTGAGAAAAGTTTTCAGAGGAGGAAGTAACTATAAACTCCTCTACACGTGTGTGTGTGTGTGTGTGTGTGTGTGTGTGTGTGTGTGTGTGTGTGTGTGTGTGTGTGTCCAGGTGAGCGCTGCAGTCTTCCCCTTCCTCAGGCGTTTGCCGGTGACTGACAGCTAAAGCGGAGGGAAGGGAGGAACAGACAATGTGGCGTAATGAGAGATGCGGTAAACAGGCTCGGCCTTGCCTCCGCAGCTAACGTGACATGTCGGCTCAACACGCCGCGGCGCTTTGTGCAACGCGTCACCTGTCAAACTGTGGAGAGAAGGACCAAGTGGAAAAGAGGCTCTCGCCAACACCAGGCGATGATTAATATTTCCAAACGTGCGACGAGGGCGGAGACTGTGTGTGCGCGGCGCTCTGCGTCGGCACTGATCGGAATAGTTTCATCTGCAGGAACATTTTACTTGTCAGGTGTCAAGTTTCTATGGAAGCTGAAAAAAAATGTAGTTGGTTAAGTTGAACCTCGATGGGAGGAGTTAAGTGCGGTACTTATCAGGACCCAACGTATTTTTAGATCTGGTCTGGGGGTGTGTGGGGGGTAATAAGACGGCCATGGCTCTGCACTACGCCATCCCTTACCCTTCTGCCCTTCATCCCTTCACCCTGTGACCCTTCATCCCTCCATCCATTACCCTTCATCCCTTACCCACCAACCCCTCATTCCTTCATCCCTTACCCTTCGGCCCTCCATCCCTTACCCTTCTGCCCTTCATCCCTTCACCCTTTGACCCTTCATCCCTTCACCCCTTACCCTGTGACCCTTCATCCCTTACCCACCAACCCTCATTCCTTCATCCCTTACCCTTCAACCCTGACTTTCATCTATCCTCTCATTATCCCAGTATCCTCATCAGCCCAATGTGCATTATATGCAATAAACTTTAATATTCATAACTTTGCAGGTGTGCTCCTTGTTAGTGATCGTCCACATAGTCTTTTGCAACAGTGGTTAATTTTAAAAGCCAGAAAGTGGCTGTTGTAGATTTAGTTAATTATGGTCCATTTAGAGTCGGATGGACGATAGAGCACCGTCTACATTGGGGGCGTGGATACAGCGTGATTGACAGCTAGTACCGTCCAATAGGTGCAGGTCGCAGGCCTGAACTCCAAACTGGAGCCTTCAAAACCACAGCTCACAAACCAGTGGGCGTCGTCACGGCGGATTGACACTTATCTCTCAGATGGAGCTTGATCACGAGTGTAACGACGACGGAATACGATCCGATGGATCAGAGTGAAGCAGGGCCATATTCTGCACAGAGATCAGATCTCGGTGTGGACAAGGGTGAATGTGATGTGGTTCTGATCTGGAGACGTGAACGTGTCAGTGGAGGTGAAGTGAGTTCAGTGAACTGTAACGACGTGTCCTGGTTGTTCTGACACAAAACCACCGTGTCATTCTACAGGAACACAATTCTGTTGAAGTGTCAGCGCAGGAATCCATTGTGCCTCGACATGACACCTTTCCACCCTGGAACTGCTTTTTTACCCTTCAAGTGTGCAGCGTCCTCACACCCACAGACGGCCCTGACATGACAGGAACACGAAGAACTGGTTCCCTGGCTCCTCCAGCTCTAACCACCCGTCAAAGGACTTCTTCCAACTTTAATTACAACTGCATTCTGCGAAATCAGCTTCCAGCGTGTGTGTTTGATTTCCACAGTCCGGGATGTGTACTCTAATCGACCGACCGACCGACTGACTGTCTGTTATTTGGCAGGTCAGGACCTGCGGTGCAAATCACTCAAGGCTGCGTAACCCTGCTTCGTCTGCGGCGGCGATGGCTGCGCGAAGGAATGACAGAATTCGCCTGGCGGTCGGGGGAAGTCACCGTCGGGCCCCCGAGGATTCAGGAGGGGACCGGTGGTCGGGTCACGACTGCTCCTCCGTCGCCTTGTCTCTGTCATCACTCAGTTCCTTTTTGTTTGTTTGTTTGTTATATGAAAACTTGCAGACGTGTTTACATGACGTTCATATGAATCCTCACTGTGGGTTCGACCGCCCGCGCTGGAGACCTCGTGCGGGCTCCATGTAACCATGACGTCCTACATCTGAAACCCAGCACACAGACCGTGTTTACAGTCAAGGCTCCTCCAGTTCCGCTCTACTTTAATCTACAGTGGTTAAAGTTACTGTATATTCACAATGTCACGTTTTTACTGGGAAAACGACAACAACACACACGCCCCCAAGGCCTCTGGTCATCGAGGAGAACCGGACGAGAGGAGTGACACTGCGTTTCACCAGAACAAACGTGTCAATAAGTGTTTGTGGTCTTCGCACACGTCTCTTTATGTTTTTGTGTGATTCGACCTCAGGCAGATGAAAACCAGCCTGCAGCAGTCGAGTAGAGCTGCAACACTTCGTCCACGAATCGATTAGTAAATGAATCATCAATTATTTTCATCATCGATTGATCGGTTCAAGTAGTTGTTATGGGGAGAACAAAGTCAAAATTATCTGATTTCCGCTTCTTAAATGTGAAAATGTTCTGGTTTCTTTGCTCCTCTGACAGTGAACTGAAGAACTTTGGTGTTTGATGTTGGAGTTTTGGGAAACACGATCGACATTTTTCACAATTTTATGAACCAAACAACTAAACGAGAAAATGAACGACAGATGATGATGATGATGATAATAATAATAATAATAATAATAATAATAACAATGATGATGATGATGATAATAATAATAATAATAATAATAATAATAATAATGATGATGATAATAATAATAATAATAATAATCGATGATGAAAATAGTCGTGAGTTGCAGCGCTGGAGTCAAGTACACATGTCAATCATGTACGTTTCTTTTAAATTAATAAACATTAGGAGACGTTACTTTCTGACCTTGACATTTGAACTGTTCACTGAGTTTCACTTCAGATTCACATTCTGCAACCAGAGACTTGGGAGAACAAACAAACAAAACTTGCTGAAGGACCCGATGCTGTGCAGACAGACGTCAGAGAATTTTCCAATTGGGCCAAAAGAGTGTCTGATTTCACGCACTGTAAAAATCCTGTTCATCACGAGGACGAAACAAACCCCACGTGTGATATTTTACTCAACAACAATTCCCCAGAACAACACGACGAGTTCTTCTGTTCTTTTTCACTTCTCGTCCCACGTGAACCGGATGAACGACGGCGACGAGCTCGTCTTCCTTCCTCGTCGCGTGATCCAAGAGAACAAAATGTCAAGTCATCAAATCAATGAGGATTATGACTCATCGAGCTGCTCCAGTCATTGAAGTTATTCATAGATGGTGTTTGTCCCTTTTATGTTGTTGATTACAGGAGGCGCGTGTGTGTGTGTGTGTGTGTGTGTGAAGCTGGAACCAGTTCTGCATTATTAATCTGTGTTAATCAACAGAACTCACTTCCTGCCCCCTCGCTGAACGCTGGGCCTCCAGCAGCTTCCTCCTCCGTCACCACAGGATCCATTCCTCGTGCACGTGGCGCCATCTGCTGGCAGCTCGCAGGAGCGACACGCGGTCGAATCCTCCTTCCTCTCTACTGCTGCTCGACCTCGGGGAAAAGGTCAGGAGGTGAGCGAAGGTGTGGAGGAGGACTGAGAGGACGTAGGAGAAGAGAACCGACTCCTCTGACACTGAGCCACGTCGTCATGTGACGAGAGCGTGAAAACACAGACGAGACGAGAGACGAGGGACGAGGGACGAGGGCCACGTCGTCATGTGACGTCGTGGTGAAACGACACATTTCTGAAGATGAACTACAAAAACCTCAGCGGCTCCATCAGCATGTTTCAGTGTTTAATGATTCATATGTAACAGAAACTGACATCTGGATCATATTCAGACTCGTCCCTCGTCCCTCAGCCTTCGTCCCTCGTCTCGTCCCTCGTCCTTCAACCCTCGTCTCGTCCCTCTTCTCTCGTCCCTCGTCTCGTCCCTCGTCTCTCGTCCCTCATCTTGTCTCTCGTCCTTCATCCCTTCGTCTCGTCCCTCTTCTCTCGTCCCTCTTCTCTCGTCGCTCTTCTCTCGCCCCTCTTCTCTCGTCCTTCATCCCTCGTCTCGTCCCTCTTCTCTCGTCCCTCTTCTCTCGTCCCTCATCTTGTC
>NC_061522.1:982500-997500 GCF_022379125.1 Scophthalmus maximus | reverse complement strand
TGCGGTTGTACGGTCGACGTTCACACGGCCTTGTGTTGCAGCCTTGTGCCCAAATATATATATTTTTTTCAGCATTCAGATCATTGACCGTATATAAAGGTGGGATAAGTCTCCACTTCCTCCAACGGTACAAAGATTAGGTCAAAATATCTTGGATATGGATATGCTGAATTTGGTGGACAAAGGTCAAGGTTGCTGTGTGCCATAACTCAATAATCTATAACCTTATCATGACAAAATACACTTTACACCTTTTTTGTTAAAATATATTATATGACTGGACAGACGGCGACTTAAACGTAAAAAAAAAATGGACGTAGTGCCTGAAAGCCTGTATTCTCTGTACTGACCAGCAGAGGGCGACTCTATGAGAACGTGGCTCGACTTCTCACTTGATTCATAACGTCAGTAAAACATTTTCCTGAGGAGTTTATTTACAGTCGCATGGATACAGCGTGGATACAGCATGATTGACAGCTGGTACCGTCCGATGGGTGACATCACATTTGGTTGCCACTGGCAACAACTGCAAGGTGGCTATTCCAGTTTATTTTAGTGACACTTCACTGCAGTAAATAGTTGTAGTTGTTGCAAAAAGACGTTAAAAAAATGAACGTTGACACCCAGAAACTCACAACATAGAGCATCTTAAACATCACTCGGCCTCAACACCAGCAACTTGACAGTGTTTTAAATGGTTTGGTTAATTTACATCATGTTCGTGGATTATTCCATTAAAGACAAAAGTCTAAATTTAGTTTCATGTTCATTTGTTTCTGAAAGAGGGAAAATAATACCATGCTTTCTTCTTTTAAAAATTTAGAATATAAAAACTTTCACATGTGAACAAGCGCCGTGACACCACCGGCTCCTCGCTGTTGTTCGCTACCGTCGGTGACGCCCGGCTCTATAAATGTGAGCAGATCAGACGGCTCCACTCTGCTCAGATTTACCTCCCGTGAGGTGGAAACGTAACCGGCTCACGGCAACTTAACACGCTGCCGACTGACCTCGGTGACTTCCTGTCGTCTGCAGGAGTGAACTTGACCTCATGTGACCTTTGACTCTGATTTGAAAGGAGTCACCTGGAATCATCGAAGGGTTTTCACTGTTTCTGGGGTTTTTGATTCGGTAGTAAGGACAAACGCCATTGATGAAAATTGAAATACCACTGCCCACTACTGCTACAGAAGTTTCAGTGGTAGAAAATTTGATTAATAAAACTTTTTAAAAATCTGCATGGCAACATACATGTTTTATGATCTGGAGTTTTTTGGGGGGGGAAGGATTTTCAGGAAAAACTGAGATCATAAATCCAAAAAATGGTCCAGTTTATTCACTTTTTTTGTATTTTAATATTATTTTTGACCCGCCTCCAATAAAAATTCTACATATATGTGATCCTTCTGCAAAAATAATGAAGCGCTTTTTGTTTGTTTGCCAAAAAACTATCAGATTTGAAGGTTTTTAGTCCCAAAAAAACTGTAAATGATTGTGAGTTGAACTCCTCATCACCTCATTTAAGACCAAAATTCCAATAAACAACAACCTAAAAAACAACAACCAACCAACCAAGCTATGACCTGTGATTATTCTGACACCCGATAGTTCACAATCCAACACAGAGAGAAAACCCCCAAAATGCCCATAACAACAGAACATTACAAAGAACTAGACGGGCCCTCGGGTGTTAGCGAGATAGCGCTAACGCAGAACCTCGCCATGCTAAAGAAGATGAAAAAAAAATCCTGGATCCGCCCGTTTATCCAGATCTTCTCCAATTACGCGAAGCAGCTTAACTTTCCTGCGGGCGGCCGAGGGATGTGGTTCAAACACTACGGTGATTACATCAGTGAGGATCGAGGTTGTGACAGTTCACAAATCCCGGTGACTCCGCCCGTCTGATCGACAGTCGTTGCGTCAATGAGCTAAAACACTTTGTCACCAAACATCGTTTGAAAACAAATGTTTTTCTGAGGATTTTTACATTTGAGTTGAGGAAGTCCGGGGGTTCGTGATGGACGCTGCACGGTCCATCAAGTCTTGATGGGGTTTCCAGAAGCAGGGCTCATTTTTGTTCAGTGGCTCTTGAGGAGTTTTGAAGAGTTGCTATGGATCCTTCCAGAGTTTAAGGTTTTCAGTGGGTGTGATCCTTGAGGGGGTACTGTGTCAGTGGTATATGAAAAGGTTCCAGGGCCCCTTAATCAGATTGCAAGAGAATGTGAGGCGGTCTTTATGAATCACAGAGGGTTGCAAGTTCAAGGAAACTTGAATTTGGTCTAAATCCAGACTGGAAGACATCAAAACAGTTGTTTTTGAAGGCTTGATCACAGCAGTTTTCAGGGCCAAGTTGTAGTTGCCTTGTAGTCTTTCTTTATCCATGTCACAATAAACCTGGAGATTAGTTTTTTCGCCACCTGTGTTCAGTTATTCGACACTCTCCGTCTTCTGTTCTTACCAACGTGGCATTTCTCCGTTGAGCTCTTGTCCGCTCTCTTGGCAGATATCAGACAGCTTATTGTTTTTTGTACACCAGTAACTGGACGTACTGTACAGTTATCAGGCTGTGGAGACAGAGGATGATCCTGCCATTCTTGTAGGGGGGTTGCATGTTGTAGTTTTGGCAATTTGCCAGAACTGGATGAGGACTTAAAGCCAATGGTGGAAGAGGAGGCACTGGTGCATTTAAGGGGTAAAACCTGGAAGTAGGGCGGGTTGTGAATTTGGGGCCAGCGGTGACCAGCTCTTTCATCTGGTCAGTGAACTCCAAGAGAGGGGAGCAGGGGGAAAGGGGGGCTGAGGAGGAGGGTGACCTGGACGGGATTGGGGTGGTGAGGAAGGTGGATTTGTTGGTAAGAGGGAGCAGGGGACACTTGTTTCTGGCGCTGGTGTCCATAATGGTCAACGCTCTCTTCAGGAGGGGTCTGAACAATGTTTCTTTCAGGGATTTTGCCATGTTTTGTTATGGCGCCTTCTTGTTTGGATTCCTCCTGTCTGGTGTCCTTGGCAGAGGGAACAGATGGGGGACGCAGGAGATAAAATATGTTGGAGAGGAATAGTTTTCCTCCCAGCCTGTTGTTCAGGCACAGTCCATCTGCTTTAGAAAGATGTCTGCAGTCCCAGAAAATAAAATGAACTTGAATGATTCTCGTGGTTCTAGTGGTTCTCGAAGGGATTCCATGGTTCCTTGTTGGGTCACTACTTGTTATGATCTAACTGACCACTCAGAGTGCTTTACACTACAGGTCACATTCACTCATCTACATTCACACACTTACAGCACAGACATCAGTGGCAATTTGGGGTTCAAGTTTTCTCTGCTGGTCAGATGGAACCACCGGCTTTCTTATTAGTGGACGACCCGCACAACATCTCTAGTCCATGAGTACTTTAGAGGTTTGGTCACTGAGAATATCCGCGAAAGTTGTTCCATTGGTTCTTTGGGGGTTTCTAGAGAAGTTTTGAAAGTATTTAAGAGGAACCCTGGTGGACGCGGGGTTCTTGTTGAGCTTCATGAGATTTCTAAGGAGGTTGAGAACTCCCAGGGACCCTGGTGTTGTCACAGGTACCTGAGGATGTTCTTTGGGTTGCCAATGTGTATTAAAAGGGATTGAAAGGGTCCACACCAATTGGCCACCATTGGTTATGCGAACGGCCATTTTGAAGTCTCAAATTTAACATTTTGACCGGCGCCATCATGTTGTTTTTTGAAACCAGACGTAGGATTGGCCTGACTGAGAGCTCGTCCACCCACACCTGCAACCATGCACCAATTGGACGGTACCAGCTGTCAATCACACTGTATCCACGCCCCCAATACATCCGGTGCTTTATGGTCTATCTGACTTTTAAAAAACTGCCCCCCAAACCAGAATGTTGGGGGGCAGGTTATGCAATGAAAGCTTGGGTCTCGTCCTACCTGGTCCTTCCGGAACACATCTCCCTTGGCGATGCTGTAGAGCCCGTAATAAAACCCCTCCTGTTTCCATCCATCCATCCATCCATTTTATTTATGGGTGTCTTTCAGGATACTCAAGGACACCTTACAAGATAAAAACAGATGCACAAAATTAAAAAACAGATCAGTCATAAATACAGAAAAATAAACAACAACGACAGACTTATAGAGCACAGTTAAATACTAAAACATATCTAAAATGTTACAGAGAGTAGGCCAAACGGAAAAGGTGTGTTTTGAGATGGGTTTTATAATTATATCTAATAATGCAGCACATCAGTGCAATGTGTCAGGGTGCAGTTCCGCAGCTGGCCACGAGATGTCGCCAAGGTGCGACTTCCTCTTTTGGGCCATAAGTCGCACAGGAGGGAGGGGGGGGGGGCGGTTCGAGCACAGCGGTGCATCATGGGAGAGTGAGTTCCTTCCTTGGAGTCGGAAGGATTAAAATGGCCGCCTCGACCCGTTCGCGGGGACTACAAGTCCCGTGGTGAGTGCGTGGGGACGCGTGCGTGGCTCCACCGCAGTGCGAGGGTAGATAGAGGTGACCCCGCCGCCGAGCTCCGAGTCCGAGTCGCAGTCAGAGCAGCAGCAGGCACCGCACAGCTCGAGCATCTCACCCCGACACACGATGGTAAGATGGAGGATCAACTAGATCGAATGATAATCTGTTTCCGGTGTGTGTATGTATATATAAATGTAGATATGTATCTGTACACACTCAGCTGACATTGATCAAAGAGCCGCGGCGTCACAGTGAGTGAACTTCGCTGTAATATGATCGTAATGTTTGAAAGCGCAGCGGTCATGCGCAGTGCGTCGCGCACACAAAATAAAATGTATGAAATATGTGCAACATCCGTTTTAATTCGCTGTCCATCGATCCTCCGTGTTCCGTGTTCACGGGCCGTGGCGTGTTACATCGTCACCGGCCCAACAGCCAATCACGAGCGGAGCCCGGTCCGGTTCGAACCGGCGCTCTGGTGACGGGCGGGACGCGGAGAGTTCCTCCGGGATGAACCGGAGAGTTCCTCCGGGATGAACAGGTGAGTTCCTCCGGGATGAACCGGAGAGTTCCTCCGGGATGAACCGGAGAGTTCCTCCTCTTCGGCCCGCGGGTGAATCTCGCTGCGTCACTCGTCGTCCTCGCAGCTCGGCCTCGGTCGTCACCTCCGCGCCGTGACGAGTGTCGGTTCGGGGCTGTGAGTCGAGCCTGAGAGCTGGAGGTCGGGTTGGTGGATCGGATGTGTGCGCCGAATGAAAGAGTGACGTCAACTTGTTAAGATGAAAAACACAAAAGAAGCGTAAAGTCATCGAGAGCGTTGTTGTGTGCAAGGTCATGCTACAATTCGCGATTGAGTCAATGGAGTCTGGTGACGAGTCTTCCTCACTGAGAGGATCCAGCTCAGATCCACTCAGTTATCTCGTCATTATATAATATATATATAATATATATGTTATATAACTAAGTGAATGACACTTGTTTCCCCTCCAGGCTGAACCGATCCGTGTTCTGGTGACTGGCGCCGCCGGTCAGATCGCCTACTCGCTGCTCTACAGCATCGCCAAGGGAGATGTGTTCGGGAAGGAGCAGGTAGGACCGAGCTTCCATTACAACCACTGACAGATGTCCTGCTCCGAGTTACATAACGGCATCATGAATTATATAAATTGCATGTTTTAACATTGTGATGCGTTCGGCTCTTTGGAGTGTCCTGATTGGTTGTGAGGGAAATGGAAAGGAGAAAGTAAATATCATCACTGTAAACCTTCAACCCATGCTGATTGTCCCACAGGGGGCGCCGTTAAAGGGATCGGGCTCCCATACGGAGATTTGTCGGGACCTACGGCGACCTTTGGCCGAATTAAAGAGCATCATCAGATACTTACAGAACCCCTCCAGTCACTTATATAAAAATAATCTGCTAATGTTAACGCTAACAGTCTGGCGACACCTGCCGTCCTCTCGTGGATGCTAACTGCTAATGCTAACTCTGTCGACACACCTGTCGTCCTCTCATGATGCTAATGCTAACTCTGTCTGTTGACACACCTGTCGTCCTCTCATGATGCTAATGCTAACTCTCTGCTGGCACACGTGTCGTCCTCTCATGATGCTAATGCTAACTCTCTGCTGACACACCTGTTGTCCTCTCGTGATGCTAATGCTAACTCTGTCTGTTGACACACCTGTCGTCCTCTCGTGATGCTGATGCTAACTCTGTCTGTTAACACACCTGTCGTCCTCTCATGATGCTAATGCTAACTCTCTGCTGACACACCTGTCGTCCTCTCATGATGCTAATGCTAACTCTCTGCTGACACACCTGTCGTCCTCTCGTGATGCTAATGCTAACTCTGTCTGTTGACACACCTGTCGTCCTCTCATGATGCTAATGCTAACTCTCTGCTGACACACCTGTCGTCCTCTCATGATGCTAATGCTAACTCTCTGCTGACACACCTGTCGTCCTCTCGTGATGCTATTGCTAACTCTGTCTGTTGACACACGTGTCGTCCTCTCGTGATTGGCTGCCTCTGCTGCTCTGGAAGTTTCGAGTTTCTTCGCCTCAGATTTGCATATTCAACAGCGAATGTGAAAACACCAGATACAAGTCGCTCTAGTCGATGTTAGAGGACAGGAACAGAAGAACAGCACTTTTGTCAGTGGAGGGACTTTAAGGAAAACGTAGATTAAGTCGAAGGTCGTATCCGGTTGTTGCCGAAATGCAAGGTCATGTGATACTTTAACACTTTTTTGAAAAATGGGGTTTGGTTGGTGTGATTTGTCTCTTCAGTTCAGTTGTTAACATGCGAGTTCGGACTGTTGTACGTTAAAATAGTCGACTGTGGTGATGATGATGATGATGATGATGAAGAACTGATTTGCCGCTAACGTCTCCATCGTCTCTTCAGCCAATCATCTTGGTCCTGCTGGACATCCCCCCCATGCTGCCGGTGCTGGACGGAGTCGTCATGGAGCTGCAGGACTGCGCCCTCCCCCTCCTGAGGGGTGAGTCGACCGTGTGCGTCTGTGCGCGTGCGTGCGTGTGCGTGTGCGCGCCTGCGTTATTCGTCCTTAACAACCTTTGGAGGAGACGAGGAGGAGGAGGAGGAGGAGGAAGAAGAAGGAGTATCGAATGTAAGGCTTCTGGTTGGCCGGTGGAGGAAGTCCCACAGGAGCCAATTGGAGTAGTGGCGGGGACGACGATGGACTGAAGTCCAGTCTGATAACCTCAGGGCCGTCTTTATCTTATCGCCGGTATCAGATGAAGAGGAAGAGAAAATTAATATTAATACTTGAGCTTTAACATCCTGGCGTTGGGTAAAAAGAGTTCAAGTTTTTAAATCAGCAGCTGAAACAAAAACTCTGAAACATGATGGATCATGAGCACAAGGGTCGATGACACACGGGACGTAAAGGTCGGGTCGAGGTACAGAGACGCAACTAAATCAATGAGTCTTATCAGCACCAATAAATCCCCTCGTCCTTATCAATACGTTGGAGCAGCGGAGGTCTTTGTTCTGGACAGATACGTTCTGCTGTAGCTTCCTGTTCCTCACTCTTCTCCTCAGCTCCACCCTCTCGTCCAAATGTGGTCACTTCTGGTTAAGAAAAACAAGATGAAGCCAGCCATAACGCCGAACTCGGAAAAAAAATGTACAAAAACAAAAAAATTGTAGAATAAGGAATACGCTTTTGTACGTCAGCGTTGTCGCCTGTCTGTTGTTCGTGTTGTTGGTCAATGAAAACCATAAGATGACTTGAATCCCCCCCCCCGACAGAGGTCATCCCCACCGACAAGGTGGAGGTGGGCTTCAAGGACCTGGACGCCGCCATCTTGGTGGGCTCCATGCCCAGGAAGGAGGGCATGGAGAGGAAGGACCTGCTCAAGGCCAACGTGGCCATCTTCAAGACGCAGGGGGCCGCGCTGGACAAGTTCGCCAAGAAGACCGTCAAGGTATCTTTAATTACACTACGACTGTTCTCGACCTCTGACCTTAAATCATTAGTCATCTTTTAATTGATCCGTCCGTCTTCTGCTTATCCAGGTGGTGTTGTATAATCGTGTCCTAATTACGTCATTTGGAATATTCCTGCAATAAAGTGAAATGAATGTACTTTTTATTTCACATCGCTCTCTGTGAATACGTCCAGGTCTTTTCGCCCCTGCTGGGCTTCCGTACACAGGCACTAAGTAGAGTTCTTACGGCCGATAAACAGGAAGTGAAAGATCTCGCGTCGCGCCTCCGAGGTCGAGGGGTCAAAGTTCCCTTCGGGGGTAAATATCCTGTAACAACCCAGAGAGGTCGAGCGAACGTCAATGTGAAGAGCTCTACTGAGGTCAAAGGCCATAGTCTTTATTTTTTACTTTAATCTTTTATTAAAACTGTGAAACGTCTAAATGTGACCAAACACAAGACTGGTTTTCTACGGAAGCCCCGGAGTGGCCAAAAAAATCTGTTCAGATTTTCTTTATTCCAACAGAACTTCACGTGTAAAATGTATTCATATGAATTAAGTTTTAAAAAACTTTTCCACATGAAAAAATCCAGATTGTTATTAATATTTCTACATTGTTCTGTAACATAAAACAGGAAAACATGAACGCTGTCACTTATACAGTTTGTCTGTGATATGGCTCATATCAATATCAGCAAATTGATAAATTGATCGGGCTCAAGTTCTTATTTTAATAATTATAAAATAATATTAAAACGTGTCCTGCAGCGTTTTCAGAGCTCAGTGTTGTCAAGTCCATCACATGGTGTCACCACGGCGGCGTTTTTATTGATTTATTGATTTGTTTGTCAGGTTTTGGTGGTTGGAAATCCGGCGAACACCAACTGTCTGATCGCCTCCAAGTCTGCTCCGTCCATCCCCAAAGAGAACTTCTCCTGCCTGACTCGCCTGGACCACAACCGGGCCTCCTCCCAGGTACACACACACACACACACACACACACACACACACACACACACACACACACACACACACACACACACACACACACACACACACACACACACACACACACACACACACACACACACACACACACACACACACACACACACACACACACACACACACACACACAGTCTGTCGCTACAGCTCCGTCCCTCTCCTGCAGGTGGCGATGCGTTGCGGCGTGTCCTCCGACAAGGTGAAGAACGTGATCATCTGGGGAAACCACTCGTCCACCCAGTACCCCGACGTCCACCACGCCAAGGTCGACGTCCACGGCTCCGAGGTCGACGCCTACGACGCTATCAAGGACGACGCCTGGCTCCGAGGAGACTTCATCTCTGTGAGCCGAATGTCCCCCGTGTCTCCTTTTCTGATCTGTGTCCAGTGGCCGTTCTCCCCTTCATCTTCGTCTTCCTCTTCCTCCTGCAGACGGTGCAGCTGCGCGGCGCCGCCGTCATCAAGGCCCGGAAGCTGTCCAGCGCCATGTCCGCTGCCAAGGCCATCTGCGACCACATCAGGGACATCTGGTTCGGCACCAAGGAGGTGAGTGATGGAGGAGAGAACGTTCTCCAGATGTTGTTCAACTGCCAAACCAACAACAACTTAATGTCTCTTTATTCTGTATTTAATAACTTTATGAATGTGAGATAAAGTTGTTGGCCAAAGGCCGAAAAACCAATTTTTTTTACCACAGCATAAATTAAGATCAGTCAAAAAATATAAATTACAAAAGTACAATTTATAAATATTTATATAATACTAAACTTTTTAAAATATATATATATTCCAGTAGACGTTATGTCGCCGTGCGGATCAGAAGATATTCATGCGTCATTCTCTGACATTGTTAATGCTTTTTGATCGCATCATTTAAAACATTGTTCTGCTTCTTTTGGGGTTTTTTCCATGTTCGTTCAACGAACTATTTCAGTGAACGAACATTCGTTGCCTCTGTAGTTTGTCTGTTGATCCCTGAGGCTCAACTCACTCCGACCTGGATTCTGTGAAGTGTTCTGTTGTTGCATTGGGAAAACATGGATTTAAAGCACAACATTGCTTTAAAGAAAATTATAAATCAATAATTATTATTATCGATGACCAACTATCACAAAACAAAGAACCCTCCGTCAGGTCAGATGACTCAAGTCTCGTGCTTCCTGTTCCACAGGGCGAGTTCATCTCCATGGGCGTGAACGCAGGTGGGAACTCCTACGGCATCCCGGAGGACCTCATCTACTCCTTCCCCGTCCAGATCAAGGTGAGTCCATCCATCCGTCCAATCAGCGAACAGAAGTAATCAAAACCAAACAAAGCAGGAAGTTGGCGATGTTGACGTCTGTTGTCTGCCTCGTCCTCCACAGAACAAGACCTGGAAGGTGGTCGACGGACTCTCCGTCAACGACTTCTCCAGAGCCAAGATGGACGCCACGGCGGCCGAGCTGGTGGATGAGCGAGACACCGCGATGGACTTCCTGTCCCAGTGACTGTCTCCCCCTGCTGGTCGACAGCAGCAGCAGCACTTAGACCCCCCGACGCCTCGCTGCTGCTCGCGGCTCTGAAGACGACGCCCCTCCACCACTTATAACGTCCCCGCTGGTGTCTGTGTGTTTCCTCCCTGTGTGTGAGTCTGTGTGCGTGAAGGTGCGTCACTAGGCCACTTCTCCGGGTTTTTCAGAAGAACCCGTCTAAACGACCACGACCCGGCGGCGAGCCGTCATCTGTCTGTAGATAATTAACACACGTTAGCCGTCCAGGAACTGTAACGACATGTTCTCACCAATAAAACCACAAGAACCTGACGGAACCAGAACCAGAACCCTGCCTCTTCTCTTCTTCTTCTCTGCTCTGACGTGTCGGTGTCGTACGTTTGATACGCCGTTGATCTTGTACCGCACATCGCAGTTTGCATCGTGAACGCCACTTGTGTTTTTTCAATGGTGTTCTTCACGTTAACATACAACATTAACTATTGTTACAAATGTTCTATATGTTATTTTAAAATAACATTTTTATAAATTTAGCAAATTTGCAATATCGTTTTACAATAGCACATTTTAGAGTTGCAGGTTATCATTCTGTCAAAATGTCATACGGGCCCATTCCTCCTGTCCATCGTGACAACGTGTCGTCCGTCATCACTTTCACAATTTATTTAACGTTTTCCAGACAAAGTTTGAAACTTTGTCAGGAAGATGAGGTCGAGACGGCAGCATGAAAAGTTATAGATGAGAGAAACAAACATCAGTAAAAAAATAAATATATGTTGAAAATATTGACAAAGATCCTTTAAAAGGCCTTAAATTTGCAAACAAATATTTGAAGCTGTAGTTTAAAAGAAGACGTCGTTGAGTTTTGGCGCGATGGTGGAAGTCGACTCTCGCTCCTCCGACAAAGTTGTAAAAAGTTTTTTAAAGTTAAAATGACACGAATCATCAGCTCCGACTCGACGAGTCTCGTGGTTCTTCAGACGTTTTTAAAATCCAGGAGCAGTGACTCGTTTCCACCACACGGGCGCAGCAACGATCTGAGCTTTATATTCTAATAAATACTTGAAAGTCAGAATAAAAGTTCTGATGACTTTCTATAAAAGTCATGTACATATGAAGTACAGTAAATGAATCGGCTCCATCCCCTCATTCATACTAATGTTATAGTAATAATGGGATGATGCAGTTTATCATTTTTGACGCTACTTTTTAATGTTCCAATAAAGAAAAAGATTTGACCATCACACGACCGGATGTGTTTTCTTAGCAACAAATAAAATGTCACAGAGAATAAATAAAATTAAATTTACAAAAATATTTTTTTTTTATTTGATTCAAATAAAATAAATAAAGGAACAAAAGATTTCACAAAATGGACAAAAATATAGAATTCATTAAAGAATAATAAAGATGTGTTGCATTGAAAAATGTTTTTAAAGGTCTTTTTTTTCTTAATACAAAATAATGATGAAGTAGTAAAAATATGAATTGAATCAGTTGACTGTACTGATGTAAACGGATTGAATCAAATTCATTTGAAATAAAACAAATGACAAATTCATAAACAATAATAATAATAAATCAATACAATGTCAAATAAAATTAATATAACAACGTAACTTTATTGAAATAAAATATAAATATGTATTTAATTTCTAACCTGAAGTGACAGGTGAGGTGGGCGGGTCATGTTGACAGCTCCCCTGTTGATTGACAGGTGATTTTGTCCATTCACCATTCTTCTTTCATAGTCCTTCGTGGGGGCGGGGCTTGGCGCGGAGGGGCGGGGCTGCAGCACATTCGTCTGTCGGTGCGCGAGACACGAGCGAGCAACCGGAGGATTTAAAGACCGGCTCGGTTCGGTTCAGTTCGGCTCGGTTCGGTTCGGTTCAGTTCAGTTCAGTTCGGTTCGGTTCGGTTCGGCTCGGTTCGGCTCGGTTGGACCTTTCCGGTCCCGAAGCAGAGTTTGTCCCGGGAGGAGACCGTCCTGTCCGAGTGTCCTCCGGTGCTGTTCCCCGGCTGCGTCCTCGAGGCTGTCCCGGTCCCTGTCCCGGTCCCTGTCCCGGTCCCGGTCCTGGTCCCGGTCCCTGTCCCGGTCCCGGTGCGTGACCGAGTCCAGGTGCGTTCAATGGCTCCGAACCGGAGAAAGAAAAGTTGGTCTAAGAACAAAAATGAACCGTACGTAAAGTGTGTGTGTGTGTGTGTGTGTCTGTGTGTCTGTGTGTGTGTGTGTGTGTCTGTCTGTCTGTGTGTGTGTGTGTGTGTGTGTCTGTCTGTCTGTCTGTGTGTGTGTGTGTGTGTGTGTCTGTCTGTCTGTCTGTCTGTCTGTGTGTGTGTGTGTGTGTGTGTGTGTCTGTCTGTCTGTGTGTGTGTGTGTGTGTGTGTGTGTCTGTCTGTCTGTCTGTCTGTGTGTGTGTGTGTGTCTGTCTGTCTGTCTGTCTGTGTGTGTGTGTGTGTGTGTGTGTCTATATTTGGCATTATTGGTCAGTATGTCGAATATTTTCTCAATGAATTGATAAATCGTTTTGCAATAAATAATCTGTAGAATGGATAATATCAATAATCAATAGAAAGTGAACGTATAACAACTTTGATAAGTTGTCGGAGTCATTCATCCTATAAAAAAGCTAAATATTCATCCAGTTGAAATAAAAAGTTAAAAACCAGCGAGTCAAATCTTG
Source organism: Scophthalmus maximus (assembly GCF_022379125.1). Taxonomy (NCBI): domain Eukaryota; kingdom Metazoa; phylum Chordata; class Actinopteri; order Pleuronectiformes; family Scophthalmidae; genus Scophthalmus; species Scophthalmus maximus. The sequence continues at coordinate 984,405 of NC_061522.1, read as the reverse complement.
AAACTGGATGAAAAGTTAAAAAATATTTGTACGGCGGCCGTGAAGTGCAAAACCCTAACCCTCAAAAGAGTGAATTTTACACATCGTATTTTAGTCGAGCTGCAGCGCACAATTATTTTTCAGATTAATCGTTAAGTTTAAAGCCCCAGTTTGTTATTTCTGTATTTTTTCTGGTGCCATCTGGTGGTAAAGTTACAAACCGCAACCAACTGAGCGACCGACAGGGGACACTGACGTGAACGCGACGTATTCTGGACGTTTAGTTCAACAAGCGTATTCAACTCACACGGAGGTCGGTCCACCTCATGGAACTATATTCAACTCTTATGAACACAGAGTTATGGACAATATGTTCAACTTCTGTGAATGACTTCTTCTAAATATAACCCACTGGAACTTTAGAGGCCTTTGCACGTCAACGTAAATAAACGGCCCGAAATTCCGCAATCAAATTTTTAAAAATGGCGTCTAAACGCGGAAACATTTTTGCTCATTTTCATTGAACCAAAATGTTACGTAGGTTTTTTAGTTTGAAGCTTTTACGAGTTTAATCGATTAAACATCAAATTGTTTCTGCTCTGATTTCATGTTTGAGAAGTTTTCACGTCAACGTCCTCGAACTATGATTATTATTATGATTATTATTATACTATTCAACAGGCGTGTGTGATGTGCAGGTCACAACAGTGAGTGGGCAGGACTGTGTGTGTGTGTGTGTGTGTGTGTGTGTGTGTGTGTGTGTGTGTGTGTGTGTGTGTGTGTGTGGGCCGTCCTTGTGCGGAGCGTCGACTCGGAGCTGCAGATCTGTGACCTTCCTCTGAGCCGACGATGAAGAAGAGGACGTCTGTTGTTCTCTGACTGTCTTTTCTCCTCGGGACCATTTGCCTTTTTATTTTAACAAATTCATGTTCTCGCCGTGAGACGACGAACCTGCCGTCGCTACGCGTCCACAGATCGAATCGTTTTTACGTTTGTTAGAATCAGACGTTGGTAAAATGTCTCTTCTTGTAGCTGGTGAGTGAAACATCCTGACGTTTGTGACACGTTCAGGGACATTTTGTTCTTCTGCTGAGTTCTAACCATGATCATATTTCATAAATACTTTATTGATCCGGAGGGACATTTAGGACACATTTTCATCGGCGTGCTAACAGCTACGCTAACAGCTACACCTCCATTTGCTATGATGTGTGTAACTTTAATATTTGTGATTTTTGTATTTGAGCAATTTAATGATTTGTAATTGGGCTGGGGGATTAATCACATCTTTTAAAAAATAAATAAATAAATATATATATCGAAGATAACATATAATATGATATGGTGATAATTATCGCAATAAATGAGTCAAAGAAATCAGAATTCAAAAAGTAAAATTCTAAATCTTCAAACCTAACTCACAATACTTAACTCATGGGGGGGGGGTGTTATATGTTGATAATTATCGTTACTGATTTATCAACCTGCTCCGAATTCTTGTGGCAGTTTTTGTTTTGTCACATTCACTTTGAAAAAACCTTTTTGAAGATGATCAGATTCATTATTAAGAAAAACAATCTCAATATTTCGGGAGATTTTATGAAACGGTGAAGAACTGAAATGAAAAAAACAAATATTTTGCAGGTTAAAGAAAAACTTGAGGAGCAAATATTAAAAATGTGGAAACTTTGCCGTGTGGCGTCGTCTGTTTGTATCGACGAGTAAACGACAGGTTTCACATTTTCTTCGATTTGACGCCGGGATTTGGCCCCAAAACGACGACATGTTGTTTTTATCATAGGAACAGTGTCGAGCCGGTCGGCTCAGATATTTGTTTCAGGCTGAAGTTTACAGTATTTTTTAAGTTATATTTCTGGAATTGTAAATTTCAAAGTGACAAACATCCAACAAGTGTTTCTGTTCTGT
>NC_061522.1:917500-977500 GCF_022379125.1 Scophthalmus maximus | reverse complement strand
CCGGGCCGACGTCAAGGTCAGCGGCGGCGGGCAGGACGCAGGTGTTTGTCTCCCGCTCGCTCGCCGCCTCTGAGCACTTCCTGTTTCCTGTGTGCAGGGCGGGACCCTGATCCAGTACGAGGATCACCTGCGGCTGCTGGAGATCGCTCAGGTGCCGAAGGCTCACGTGGACGAGTTCAAGTCCGTCACCAAGTTCAAGATCTTCAACACCAACAACCTGTGGATCTCGCTGCTCGCCGTCCGGCGCCTGCAGCAGCAGAACCAGCTGGACCTGGAGATCATCGTCAACCCCAAGGTGGCGCCGCACACTCGATCGATACACCTCCTCCGACCACCTCACCTCAGATCAGTCGCTCCGTCGCCGTGTTGAAACGTGTCCACGGCCGATCGGAACGTTTATGATTCATAGTTTCCAAAGATGAATTATTGATCAGTGGTTATTTACTCTCTGATTTTCTGTGAATCATAGAAGAGAAGAGAAGAGACTATGTTAGAACAGAAGTGTCCCTTTGTTTTTAATAATCAGCATCTTTGATTGATCTATAAATATAAATATTCAAACGGAATAAATGGATTTCATCCTCTGGGGACAAGTTTCTTTTATCTACAACGTCAATTAATACTCATTTTCTTTCTAAACTAAATCAACATCAATATTTTTAACTTCATACATCTTTAAATATTAAGTTGCTGGTTCTGGGTGATAAAATTTTTTAAATAATTCTGTTAAAATATTTATATTAAGAAGATGTGAAGTCTAAAATGAATCACAAACTGATCTGATCATCGATTCAATATTTTCTTTTCCTACATCGTAATTAATCGAGTGAGTTTGTTAAAACATTTGACGTCGTGTTGGAAAAATAATTGGTGAATTTTGTTTTCAGATTATTTTTTCTATTGACTAAATTATCAATAAGTCATTAAAAAAATAATCGTTTGTTGCAGGTGACTCTTTACATGAGTTTAAATCTGATTAAATTCTTGAATTCAGACAAATTTTTTAAAAACTGAACGCTGCCATTTCCTGCTCTGAACCCGAACCCTGAACCTCTCTCTCCCCCCAGACGCTGGACGGCGGTCTGAACGTGTTCCAGCTGGAGACGGCCGTGGGCGCCGCCATCAAGAGCTTCAACAACGCGATGGGCGTGAACGTCCCGCGCAGCCGCTTCCTGCCGGTGAAGACGTCGTCCGACCTGCTGCTCGTCATGTCCAACCTGTACAGCCTGGACGCCGGCTCGCTCACCATGAGCAAGAGGCGCGAGTTCCCCAGCACGCCGCACGTCAAGCTGGGCAGCTCCTTCACCAAGGTCAGGGGTCAGGGGTCGTCGTGACGTCGCAGCGGTTTGTTTCCTGACGACGACGCGTCGGTTTTCGTTACTTCAGGAAAGAAACGTTTATCTCGTTATTTTGGGGAAAAGCTAAAAGAAGCCATCGTCACGAGGAAAGACATTTAACTGGAACTATAATAATATTAATGATATTTTTTATTTATGTGGAGGAAACTTTTTTTTCTTGATCTCATGAAAAATATTTCCATAATCGAGGATTTAAATATCGCGATGATGTCACTCTGTGCCGTTCATGACATTCCAAGTTCTCACCGTTTCCATGGTAACAAATTTAATTCTGTCGGATCAGATTTTCACTTAACGAAAAATATATTATTTCATTATTTAAGCATTTGAGTCAATTTCACCTTTAACTTTGTTTATTGTTTCATTTTTGAAAATTATTGTTTGAGTCCGAGTCAGTTCATCTACGATAAATATCACAGTGTATCACAGATCAGTGTTTATTATTTTTATCTTCACGTGAAAAAACAAACCTGCAGAGTTTGTCTGTGATGTGGAAAACTTTATTAAAGACGCAGGCGGAATACTAATATGAAACTTTATCAAAGACGCAGGCGGAGTACTAATATGAAACTTTATTAAAGACGCAGGCGGAGTACTGATATGAAACTTTATTAAAGACGCAGGCGGAGTTCTGATATGAAACTTTATCAAAGACGCAGGCGGAGTTCTGATATGAAACTTTATCAAAGACGCAGGCGGAGTTCTGATATGAAACTTTATCAAAGACTCAGGCGGAGTACTGATATGAAACTTTATCAAAGACGCAGGCGGAGTACTGATATGAAACTTTATCAAAGACGCAGGCGGAGTACTGATATGAAACTTTATCAAAGACGCAGGCGGAGTACTGATATGAAACTTTATTAAAGACGCAGGCGGAGTACTGATATGAAACTTTATTAAAGACGCAGGCGGAGTACTGATATGAAACTTTATCAAAGACGCAGGCGGAGTTCTGATATGAAACTTTATCAAAGACGCAGGCTGAGTTCTGATATGAAACTTTATCAAAGACGCAGGCTGAGTTCTGATATGAAACTTTATCAAAGACGCAGGCGGAGTTCTGATATGAAACTTTATCAAAGACGCAGGCGGAGTTCTGATATGAAACTTTATCAAAGACGCAGGCGGAGTTCTGATATGAAACTTTATCAAAGACGCAGGCGGAGTTCTGATATGAAACTTTATCAAAGACGCAGGCGGAGTTCTGATATGAAACTTTATCAAAGACGCAGGCGGAGTTCCGCTTCAACGACGTTCTCGTCTCTCGGTTCCGCAGGTTCAGGAGTTTCTGTCCAGGTTTGAGAACATCCCCGACATGTTGGAGCTCGACCACCTCACCGTGTCCGGAGACGTGACCTTCGGCAAGAACGTGTCACTGAAGGTGAGGAGCCGACCTCTGACCTCTGACCTCGTTGAGATTCGGAGTCTGAAACAAGTTGGGGTTTTTTTGCACCACAAGTTTAATAAATTTGGGTAAATTGACCTTTTAAGATAAAAACAAATTAATATAATAATATAATTTTTTAGGCGACAAAGTCAAATATTTTTGTTTCCAGTTTGTAAAATGTGACGATTTGTGACTTTTACAGTCGGAGCATAAAATTATTGCTCTGACTGTTAAATTAAATCAAAATTTTTATCGTCCCCCAGGGAACCGTCATCATCATCGCCAATCACGGCGACCGGATCGATATTCCCGCCGGAGCGATGCTGGAGAACAAGATCGTCTCAGGAAACCTGCGGATCCTCGACCACTGAGGCATTCTGGGAAAAAAAAGAAAAAAAAGCCATTGCACCTTGAAGAGATTATTTTCATTCTTCTGTTCGGAGACTAACGACTAAGAAAACTGTTGCACATTTGTTTGTGTCCATTTCAATGTGAGGTCAGCCCCAAAGGGTCAAAGGTCAAAAACTCATGCGAGTTCTGAGTGCTGTCAATAAAGACAGAAGAAAAAACAAAGCTGCGTCGTGTGATTTCATCAGAGAGACGCTGGTTTGTCTTCTGCCGTCTACGTCGGCCCTCTGGTGACAAACACGGGGAAAATTATGAATCCATGCCCACGACTGACACACATCCCAGGTATGGCACCAGAGGGCCTCCGTACACGCCAGATCATCTGCTTTACATAAACTCAGGACGAACAAACTGGAGAAACAACACGTGGCTCCATCATCCGCTTTTTATTCAAGACATTTTGGATTCTCAGACGAGCAGCTCGACACACGCACACGTTCACACACGCTCACACACAGTGGTATGGTAGGCACACTGTACTGTACTGTACTGTACTGTACTGTAGTGACACAGACGTGTCGTCTCTGACTCGAGGCACTTCTGAAGTCGACAGTGACGGAGTCTGAAGCTGCGGCCTCGTCACCTCATCACTGCTCCCAATGTGTGTATATATATATATATTTGATATATATATATATATATAACGGCTGGACTCTGTCAGGTCTGTTCCTGACGTACGGAAGCCAAAGAGCGACCGCAGCTTGTCACCGCCCTCTGGATAAATAAAGATGTTTTCACAAATTCATGATGAACTTAAAGTAAATAAAAGTTTAGCGCCGTAGAAGAAGAAGAAGCCGACGAGGCCGCAGCTCCTCAACGTTTGGTTGAAATCTGATTATTGATACTATTATTTTCTCGCCGTCGATCAGAGAAACTCTGTTTAACCACATTCAAAAACAGGATCCAGTGGATATAAATGTGTTTTCATGATCTGAGTGAATTTGATCCTTTTTTTTATAAAAGTGACCAGAGGCAGAAACCGCCTGCGAGATCACGAACCGTTTGAATTTATTTTTGATTTCATAAATAGTTTTGATGGTCTCGAAAAGCTCATGCAGATGAAATCAACAGCAGTTTGAGTCGACAGCAGATTCATGCTTCACGTTCTTCTACATTTATACAAAATTAAAAAGTAAAAAGAAAACTTCACCTCCGTCTGAGTCGTCACCTGACGACCGATAGTTTGAGGAGAAAGAAAAAAAAAGATTTGAAGAGTTAAAGTGTTTTACTTTGGTAACGACAGGAAGCAGCTGAGAGTTTCTTCACAGTCTGGATCTCGTTGGTGAGACTCCTGCTTCAAGAAGTCCGGAGTAGAAAAGTGACAGAATCCAGTTTTCAGCTGCCGAGCGACGTCAGACGTTTCCCACACGGATCAGCTCCAACATGGCCGCCGTCGGAGACGGAGTGTCTGTTGCCGCCGCAGAGTTGCGTGTCTCCAAGACGACAGAAAAATAAATTAATCTCTGTACGAAAAACCGCTTCATGATGTACTGCTGTTGTGTTGAATTGCACAGTGAGAAGAGGCAGCCGTCGTGAAGGAGGAGCTGCTTCTTCTTGGTCCCTGCAGAACCTCCTCCCTCCTCTGCTGCCGTCGGCCCCGTCACCTGGTCGGGTCGGCGCTGGACGTCTGGACTCGTCCGTCCTCCCGTCACCTCTTCTGCTCCCAGATCTCGGCCATGTTGAGGTCGAGCCGCTCGAGGCTCCTCAGCACCAGGACGTTCTCCGAGTAGAAGGCGACGTCCACCACCACCAACCTGCGGCGCCGCGACGACAGTCACAGCTCAGACACGACAGACACAACACGGAACATGCTTGTGTGTGTGTGTGTGTGTGGTAACACTCACCCGTGTTGTGGTCCTCCGTCATTAACGACCCCGAGTCGGGCGAGCTGCCTCTTCAGGTGCAGTTTAAAACTGGCGTTGATCCTCAGAAACAACATCTGCACAGGAAACATCAGGACGACGTCACAAACTGACGACTCACAGGAAACCTGATTTAAACAAATGATGTCGCGTCGCGTCACCTGAGTCTGTTCTTCAGGCAGAAGTTCAGAAATGGCTTCGTGCATCTTCGCCATCTGTTTGCAGACGTTCCTGAAGCAGGCGGACGGCATCGGAGCTTTGACTTCATACTGAGGAAACATCATCGTCATCATCATCAAGTAAAACACAAGTGATCCTGCGGCAAAACTCATGCATGTAACACGACACAAAATTTTGCTTTGTGTGAACGCAGCATTTGACTTTTCTTCTTCTTCTTCTTCTTTAAAGCCGCGGTGAGTAACCAACTGAGCGACAGGCGAGGGACACTGTATGGTGTGGTTCTGAATATTACACACTGTAGCTGGAAGTCCTCGTCGTACAACAGGTCAGAGTTCAGATCTTTTACCTTTGACAGAACCTTCTCAAACAGACTGTCCATGATGGCCACCAGCTTGGCGGAGATCTCTGCGATGTGATCGTTGTAGTCCTTAAAAAAACAAACCCATTATTACGGAACGTCATCGTCGGCCACATGAAGCCGCTCGGTGCCGTCCGTCTGCACGTCGTTACCTTGGTGATGTGGTCGAAGTGTCTGAGCACGCTGAACTGTTTGGGCTGTAGTTTGGTCTCAAAGTGAGATCTGATGATGGGAATGTAGTGAACCACCAGCTGCAGGCAGCGGGAAGCTAATGCTACACACACACACACACACACACACACACACACACACACACACACACACACACACACACACACACACACACACACACACACACACACACACACACACACACACACACACACACACACACACACACACATACACACACACACACACACACACACACAGAGAAAGGTCAGCTGGGTGTCAGGCTCTGACTCGTCTCGTGACTCGCCGCTGACATTACATACCGAGGTTTTTCGTGGTGATGGTCTTGAGGCCGACGAGCTGCAGCGCTCCGGCTCCCAGGACCAGCTGACAGCTCCGAGAGTTGAAGTGCTGCCGAAAATAAAAGAGAAGAAGAAGAAGAAGAAGAAGAAGAAGAAGAAGAAGAAGTGTTAGGAAACATGACCAGAGACGAGTGAACGTCCGGAGCAGTCTTTTATTATTGTGTGTGTGTGTGTGTGTGTGTGTGTGCGCTATAATGTTTGTGTGAAACAAAGTCTGACTGGGACTTGAACCCGAACCTTGAGGAAGTCGGACAGACGTGTCAGCATGTCAGTGGCGATGGACGGGATGTCGTTGACACACTGACAGTATTCCAGAAACATCCGGATCAGCAGCAGAACCGTCCTGAGGGAAAAAAGAGGAAGACGACTCTCAGCTCAACTTTATCAATATTATTCTGACTCATAAACTTCCAGGTGTTTATTAAAAAAAACCTACCCCACGACGGCGTACTTTTGCCCATTGACGAGCAGAAACTCTGCAGGTTTCCTGTCGTCCGGACCTGCAGGAGGAAAAACACGTCACAGAATCTGTACGAGCATCACAGATGGAGACTGGACCTGGAGGGGGAGGAGTTACCTGGGGTTTTGCGCTCTGGTAGTGATATTCTGCCGTCGGCGATGGAGTTGACGAGCTCCTGGAACTCCGCGGGAACCTCCGCCTGCTTCCAGCGCTCGTTGTCCAGCAGGAGGCTGCGGAGGGACAAGACGTCAGTGTCAGGACGCACACACAACAAATCACACGCCGCCGCGTCCCAGCCGCAGCTCACCTGAGTTTGGTCTTGCGTTCGTCGTGGAAGCGGTGGACGAAGCGGTTGGCCTGGCTCTGCAGCGTCCCCCTCAGGGAGACGCTGCGCCGGCCGCACAGCTCCTCCGTGTCCCGGACAAAACCTTCCACCGCCAGAGAGAGACACACGAACTCCGCCGAGCTCAGACGCTCCAGTGAGCCGTCCTGTCGGAGACAGACACAGTCAGTGGGCGTTGAAAGAGAAAGAATGAAGAAGAGAAAAGACGGTTGCGGCGTGTGCGTCGTACCTTGTCTCTGGCCGTGAGGACTTTGACACAGCGGTCGTGGCTGACGTCGGAGGCGGCGTGCAGCAGCTCCTGGATGTTGTTGATCACGCGGTTCATCTCCAGCTCAGACGGCATCACGCTCTCACCGGACCTGAACACAAACAAGCAAGATAATAAACACGTTTTCACTAGATCAGGTTTCTTTTTTTAATCTAATTATTCTTGTTTTTAGAAGCTGAGTAACTGAGTGAGAACGTACATGAGGCTCTGCTCCCCCGAGCTCCAGTCACCGCCGCCTGCCTCCGTCCGGCCCTGCTGGGACCTGGAGCTCTGATCCTGGACCGCCGCCTGCTGCTGAGCCTCGTTCAGAGCATCGCTGATGAACAGACCCTCGTGGGTCAGGTAGGCGAGCTCCGCCTCCCCCTGCTGCAGTGACGGGCCCCGGGAGGACGCCTCTTCCGGACCCTGGGAGGCGCCTGAACGCACCACCGCCTCCTCCTCCAGCTGCCGGTTCTTCTGGTTTGAGTCCAGAACTTCCTGAATGACGTTTCTGATGATGCTCAGAGTAGCCTGACAGACAGACAGACAGACAGACAGACAGTTTCATCATTACGTCGTCATCATCATCGTCATCATCATCACCGACTCTTTGACAGGAAGCTCCGAGTCGAAGACACTCACCTGGATTCTCTGCAGGAAGAGAAGGAAACTGTCAAAGACGTTTTCCAGCAGCTCAAACCACTGAGGGAACGTCATCAGACGCATCTGGTCCGCTAGCCTTGACACACACACACACACACACGCACGCACACGTACGTTAAAAAAACATCAGGATATATAAATACTCGAAGACTAAATGTTATAACTCTTTCTTTTAAAAAAAGTCAATCCTGTTGAAAACGTCCACACTGAAAAGTTTTACTTTGAAAAACTTGTTGCTGTGGTTACGCCTGTCGTCAGAGTATTCTAGCCTCTGAATCAGAGACGATGCAGACGCCCCACGTTCTACTTCCTGATTGGTTCTTAGCAAAGCATCGCTAACACTTCCTGTCAGTAACATTTCCATCTCGTCGTCGTCACCATCGCTGTTCCTCCGTCAGAGGAGTTTCTGTCACTAAGCATCCGGCAAAGACAATCTACTTCCTGTTTACACCGCCGTCATGTGACGTGAGATTTCAATAAAACGTATCAGTGTGGACAGAGCCTTTGTGGCTCACGTCATAAAAATGATTCAAGCTTTAAAAATATTAAGTTATTTAAGTATTATATGGCTTCATATCTCTAATATTTCATATTATAGCAGCTTGAAAATGTTTGAAATGTCCACTTGCAACAGAAACTCATCATTTCAACAGGTTTCTACTCACTTAGTGACGACTTCAGTGTCAATGTCTTCTATGTGCAAAACACTTTCTGCTACACACTGAAACACAAACACACACACACGTGACCACGACGCTCAGGTTTCATCTCATCACGTGTGATAATCACATGACGTGTAATGATAACGTGACGGTGACGGACCTGAGAGACGATCGCCTTCGCACAGAAAATCATCTCATCGCTGTAAATGTCCAGGAAGTCGAGTTTCCTCTGTCGCAGCAGACCAAACACCAGAGACTCCAGACGCTCCTGAAGCGCGCACACACACATACATGCAAACACACACACACACATACATACATGCACACACACGCAGACACACACGCACGCACGCACGCACGCACGCACGCACGCACGCACGCACACACACACACACACACACACACACACACACACACACACACACACACACACACACACACACACACACACACACACACACACACACACACACACACACACACACACACACACACACACACACACACACGTAGAGAGAGAGAGACACACACACACACACACACACACACACACACACACACACAGAAATAAACAAAAACCAAATCAGGTCTGATTCATCACAGAAGCCTCAGGATCAATTACAGATATTATTGATTTGTTTTTTTAAATAGTATTATTTTTAAACAGTCACATGCAGCTTTTAGCCTGAAGCCACACACACACACACTAAAGCAGTTAACCCCACCCGGCTGGAACTACAACCACATTAAAAACAAACACTCATAAGAATTATCTTCCGACGACGTTTGATCCACCGGACACGATTCCATCAGTTTGATTGATCAGTGATTTTAATGTGCATCAGTGTGTGTGTGTGTGTGTGTGTGTGTGTGTGTGTCACCTGTCGGGAGGCAGCGTTTGGTGTGTGAACCTGTGATTGGAACAATAATCTGTTAAACACATAACAGCTGAACTCAACACGATCATCCTGAAACCTTTTGATTTTTTTTCTTTTTTTGCTCCTGTTTGGGTGAAATTAATTTTATTCATGATTATGAAAAACTTTCATTCCTTTAAGAAGAAATGTATTCCCCTCAGCAGTTTCAAATATTCCAATATTTACATTTATATATTTTAGTGACGACGCAGGAAAATAATTTAGCTTTTTTTTTATTTTATACATTTGTCGTTAACTAATTTCTTATTCTGAAACAAAAATCTGTCATATAAAAAATAGGGCTTTTTCTTTTTTTAACTGATTAGGTTTTAGAAATGTAGATAGCTTGTCCTCAAAATAGAATTTTGTGTCATAACAGAACAAGATGAGTCTCAATCAAAAACAGAAATTCTATGATAATATTAATTGCACTGAAGACAAAAATAATTAAAAAGAAACAGTCGGAGTTGAAACTGCTGTGAGCCGATGTCAGGTGACGCTGAACATAAACACGAACATGTGAGTCAACGTCGTCGTCGCCTTCATCTCTCCTCACTCTGATGGTTCAGACGTATCATTACATTTAAGAATCAGCTCGAGATGCAAGATTTAGAATATTCCCACTGTGGATTAGTAGAAGTGACTTCACGAGGTATGTGTGTGTGTGTGTGTGTGTGTGTGTGTGTGTGTGTGTGTTTGTGTGTGTGTTTGTGTGTGTGTGACGGACAGTGTGTAGTAGTAGTAGTCCCGAACCTTCTCTAAGACGTGCGGCTCGTCCCTCAGGCTGCGGCTCAGGTCGCTGCGGGCGAACATGCTGAAGTCCTCCACCATCATCTTGTCGATCAGCTTCTCCAGCTCACACAGCTGAGAGCCCAGATGTCTGAGGGGACAGAAACACACCGTCAGGTCCCGTGACGACGTAGTGACGGACGTGAGTCAGAGTCTCTCATTATCTCCACATTCTCTTGAGATTTTGTGCGACGCCAAAGAATTTAGCTTTTTTGTCGGTTTTGGTGGAATCAATTTTTTTTCCAACATTTGTCACGAATAAATTTCTTATTCTGAACCATAAATCTGAATTTTATTTTTTTTTTTAAATGGGGCTTTTGTTTTTTACTAACTTTAATTTTAGATTTTTCATTTAATTTTGTCCTGAACAAAAACTGTACTGCAGCCAGACACCAGGGGGCGACCAGGATGATTTACACATGCGCACACACCTGAAGCTGTGGATCCCCTGCAGCTCCTGCTGAAGCACCTCCTTGGTGGTGGCAATGAGCTCCAGCGCTCCGACGAACTCAGAGGTGGAGAGCAGCAGCTGCACGGTCGGCTGCGTCTGGTGCACAGCCGCCATCAGCTTCAGCTTGTTGTGTAGCCTCACGCAGTTGCTGCGGGTGAGGGCGGTGCGCAGCGCCCGCAGGGGCCCCTGGCACATGACACGGTCCATGGCGGCGGTGCGGCCGCGCAACACGGCGACGGCCCGCTGCGTCTCCTGCAGCTGGTCCTGCAGCTCATGCTGCGACGACATGGCGTGGAAGAAGGCGTCGGAGCGCAGGGAGATCTGCCTCGCGATGCTCACCTCCACCACGTCCAGGTAGTGACTCAGCTGGACACAACAACAACATCATCATGGGATGTTATTCAATCATATATATATCGGCCCATTTATATATACAGTATATACATATATGAGATCAAAAAATGTATTGTCACTGATTCATAAGATGTCATTATCATCGTAAAGATCTAAGAAATAAATAATCATTTGTTATGGACAAACTATGTAACAACACCATTTTTAGATACCATCTCTCTCATCCCCCCCCCCACCACCACCTTCTCCTGCAGCAGTTTGGACGAGGCCACGTCTCGGCTGCTCTTCCCTCCGGCGCTGGTGAAGTGGGACCAGGGCAGGACGGCGCTGAAGGTGCCCGGGTTGTCCAGAGCGAAGTCTGGCCTCAGGAAGATCTGAACATTCAGAAGATAGAGATGAACGACCGTGAGACACCGGGAACGTTCCCTCTCCAGTTTTCCACTTGAGTTGAAGAAGAGAACGAGATGTAGAGAGAGAGAAAACTAAGTGGATCTGGTACCTTCGGGACTTGTTCCAGTTCAGCTCTTGACTTTTCTGGAGGAAACGGTAAAAGTTCTGGATCAGTGAGATGTCATTATTTATCTGACTAGTTAGATACAGCTCAGATTATTTGATTAATTCTGAATCACAAATTTATTTTTTATATATCAAACATGTTTTCAATGAAATCAATGAAACAGTTTGGAGTTGTGATGTTTCTTTTTGTATCACTGAGACGGTTATCGATAACCAAATTTATGATGAAATGTGTTTGTACGGCAGGAGAACAGACACTGAGCCGACACACGACCGCTCTTGGAAAATGTCCACAGCGCGATGTTCCAACCCTACAGCGTGTGAGTGTACAGACATAAATCGATAAAAATCAAATATGACAGGACTCTCTTCAGATCTTTAAATCTGTATTTGATTGAGTATGTGTGTGTGTCACTTCAGAAGATGTGTTGGTGGACTGAGGAGAGTTAGTAACTGATACCATGGTTGGTTGTGACACTGGACACAGCCTCCACGTCGTCCTTGTTCGGACAGATCGTTTTGCAGCGTTCGTGGATTTTTTCCCTCTGAAAATGAAAATCGTGAAAAAAAGACAAAAAGACGGAGGAGCTGTGATTAGAATTAGAGGACGATGATGATGATGATAGGCAGAAAAGGGCTCTGGCCTGAGGGTGGCGCTGCTGCTCCTAAGTCTCTTAACTTATGGTTTTATTGACTTTGAGATGTTGCTGTGAAACCATGAAAAGTGTCAAAACTGTGGAGCGACAGGATTCCCAAAATTTAAGTCAAAAAGTAGTGGGATATTCTCTGAGATTATTAATTGGAATCAAAACTAAAACTGAGGTCATAAACACGGTCACATGAGTCATCATCATCCTGTTACCTGAGCCGTCTCCTGCAGGTACGGCCCGAACTGCTCCCGCGTGATGACGGGCAGGTAGAAGGACGGCATCACCTCCGTCTCGGCGAAGTCCAGGCCCCACGTCTTGGTGAAGAAGTCCGACTCGCGCTTGGCGAGCCGGGGGTCGTTCAGCGCGGCGGGCAGGTTTACCTTGGAGCTGTACACCGTCCACCGGTCGTGCTCCGCAACCACCGATGGGCCGTCGCACAGGCCCCGCCCCTCACCTATCGGTCAGAGATGTTCAAAATTAGTTTTTCTACATAATTGTTGCAATAAAGGCCTCTAGAATGAACGTTTCTCACCAGTGGGCTCCTTGGGGCAGACGTCAGGCAGGGAGCGGACGGGCCGGCGCCGGGCCGGCGAGGGATCTCGCCTATCCTTGCGATAAATCCCATCTCGGCCTCCGCCACCGGGACGAGGCACTGGGGACGAGCTGTGGCCGGAGGCCATGGCATCGGGACTCGCCTCCTGGGAGGCTAGCTGCACATAAAACACACACACACACACACACACACACACACACACTATGTTAGATACTAAAGGGAATGGTACGTTTCAGCACACTGGTGCTACAGAGGTTGATAGTTTTCTCTCCCGGTTCCTTCTGTTGTTTTAAACTTGCTCAGTGACCAGTTCAGGTAGTTTCACTTCAGCTGCTGCAGCTGCAGATCCAACCAGAACTGAGAGGAGCTGGTTTCTGTTTGTTTTGTTCAGTGAGCGTTTAATAAGCCTGAAGCTGAGATGTGGAGGTGTGAGCCCCCTCCGCTGTCCTCTGCCGGTAACCCCGTCCCTGTGATGACGGGATCAGAGGAAACGTCTCTGCAGCCTCTCGGTTTCTACCAACAACAACAAAAACGCAATGCTACTTCTGCTTTCACATAAATCAACCCTCAGATCCGGCCTGGCTGCTCGTCACCTGCCACCTACACTGAGTTGTGTCTTAGCCCGGGAGGTAAAAGTAGAAATAATTGACTAGATTTATATTTATGAGACACAGATTACAGTAAGGACGGTGAAGAGTGAAGCAGCCACAGAACGAAGAGACAGTCTTGACTTTTCATCCCGAGCAAAGGTCGATCCCTAAATCACTGAAGCCTACATTTCCCACAATGCAACTCAAGTTTATTATGAGTTTTTCTAATATAAACGTCTCCTCTGACAAAAAAGACAAATCGTATGTTACTAAAGTCTACAGCAGGAAGGTAAAGACGTTTGAAACTTCTCAAAACCTTCTGAAGGAAATTCATATCATATACATGATACATATACTGTATATATACATATATGGATGTTTTATCCAGTTTCAGTTTCTGAACTGAAACTGGATAAAACCTGAATATCAGGTCTGTTGAAGGAGACTGGCGAGTTGTTTTAAACCACAACTCTTAAATGTTACTTCTCGATTTTTAAATGGATATTAAAATATGAGAGTTCTCGTGTTCTCCCTCTGCAGCTTTGCAAGAGCTGACATGTCACATCCCAGCTGAAGCTGCTGTCAGGACGGGCAGCTGAGACAGCAGCTAGCTAGCTAGCTAGCTAGCTAGCTAGCTATAGCCTAGCTGCGGTGCATTCGGACTAGCCTGTAGTGGGTTGAGCATTAAAACCCAAGGCGGGACGGTGACGACAACAATACACCACAACCACAACACAAGAAGACGCGCACAAACATGATACATGATATATATATATATATTTTTTTTTTTCTTTTTTAGTATCGGTGACGGGCACAGAACAACCGCGGCCTGTGTCCAAAGCTAATGCTAAAGCTAATGTTGTCATGGAGTCCAGCGGGGTTACACGTAGACCGGCTAATGCTAGCAGGCTAGCCGGACTAGCTAGCCAACTAGCTAGCTGACAGGCAAGGGGGGGAAACGCGGACGGCGGGACAGGGCGGTTGAGTGACCGCGGGGCTCCGGCCGCTCCCTCCGTACCTGTCGTGTGAAGCGCGGCCGCCGGTGTGTCGCCTCTTCACCATCACAGGAACACCGGAGGAGACGAGCGGCAGCAGCGGACTACAAACCGGTACACCGACCGTGGGGGCGGGGACTGTGGGGGTTGGTCTTCGGCGGTGGTGCTGGTGGTGTCTCCTCGGTGGCAAAACTCGCTGTTGCTGCCACCTGCCGACCACAGGGAGTGGTGCACCCTCTGTGTTGTTTTACGTATTCAGACGATCGCCTCTACTTAGCGCCACCATATAATCATAACTTTTTTATCAATCAAGTTTCAGGTCGTGTGTCCACTGTGCAGATGAGATTTGCATGACTTCAACTTCTGACATCTCATATGACATCATTCACAGTCATTCATGTCTCTAGTGAAATTTTTTTTATTTAAAAAATCACACATTCATCCAGATGTATCAAGTCACATGACGGCAGAGTCAGAAGTTTCCCAGACGTGTTTGAATCAAGGCCATTAAATTACAATTATTCTTCAAAGAAGCAAAGAAACGGGTTATGTAGGAAAGGTCTTGTGATTCCAGACCTCAGACTGTCAATAAAGATGAACAACATGAAGCCAGATCATCATCATGATGATCGCCCCCTGGTGTCTGGCTGCAGTATTAGGTCATAAGCCCCGCCCCTTCCATGTCACGTGAGGTCGTTCTTATCACTGATTATTGTTCAGGTGTTCATAATTCTGATCACTTTGCTTCTCATTAGTTATTTGATGATATAAAAAAGGGGCTGAGACATCATGATGGACAGCTGACACTGACTCAGGATTGGTCCAGAGCGTGTGTGTGTGTGTGTGTGTGTGTGTGTGTGTGTGTGTGTGTGTGTGTGTGTGTGTGTGGGCGGGGCCTCGATACCATGGCTCCACCTCACGATCACTGCGTCAGAGACTCTGACTCCATGTGACGTCACTATATGTTTGTACAATGGGAGGACGTGGAGACGCGTCGTCCATCTTTACATGGCCGCTGTTAAATTCTGCACTCATTTACAGAAAGAGACTAACTGACGAGGTAACAGAATAAATAAAACATGTTATCACAGTTGAGGAAGTCAAAACTGTCGCAATCATATATAGGCTTTTTTTAAATCCGAAATGTGTCAAAAATTAAGTTAAATACATTTTATATTCAGAATTAAATTAACAAAGCTCATTGTTCTGACTGGGCTCTAGAGGTCTGGGCTCTAGTCCAACGGGCTCTGGAAGATGAGCCTGACGCAGCCGACGTCTCCACCCAGCGGCCGGACGCAGAAGGGGCAGGCGGCGTGGAGGGCGTGCGTGCCGTGCGGCAGCAGGATCTGACTCCAGTACGCCGCCGTCTTCTCCGAGCAGACGTGGCCGCAGGGCACAAAGGCGTGGGTGGGCGGCGCCGCGTCCACACAGAAGCCCGCCTCGCAGCCCAGCCACAGCGGCACGTAGGGGCCTCGCGCCCGGCACATGGGGCACTCCCTCTCCCGACTGTCTCCCGCCTCCACCTCAGGGTGGCGGCGCCCGCCCCAGCCGTGGTATCCGTGCACGTGGCCGCACTGCAGGTACGCCCAAGGCTGCTTCTCTTCTGGCACGTCCTGGCGGCGAAGGCTGGGGAAGGCCAGCGTGCTGAGGCCCACGGGGCACTGCGGCCGCCCGGCGTTCAGCTCACGCCGCAGGGCCTCCAGGTGTTTGATGGTGGGAGTGCGCGCCAGGCCCTCCGCCGTCCGCCAAAGGAGGGTGGCGCCGCACAGATCGATGAGCGAACCATCCACCAGCTCGTTGGACTCGGAGGACACCTGGACAACAGGAACCGTCAGACCTCGTCCACACCGACATTAAGAGTCCTGTGTATGTGGCGCTCGCTCACCGTCTTGCCGCTCTGCTGAGCCGATCTCGTCTCCCGCAGCGTGAACACGTTGCCGCACACCGAGATCTCCCTCCACAGGCCGGGTCTGGGGTCCCGACTGAAGCCGTGGCACGGGTGCATCACCAGTACACCGTTGGTGGTCAGTGCGTCCATCTGTCCGTCCCGCGTCCTCCACTTGGCCGCCCTCTCCTGTGAAGATGGGCAAAAATGTATGTTTCCTCAAATGTAAAGACCAATTCCTGTGTAGTTACGCAGAAGTGACATGGGACGCACCCCGAGGAAGATGTTCCTGGAGGAGTCGAAGCCAGCGGCGTGGATCCGCACAGAGTGCGGCGGCGTCCTGTGGCAGACGATGCGGCAGGCGAAGCGGGAGATCGTGCTCTGAACCGCCGGACCGTCGTCGTGGCCCCGACCCCCCGGCGTCGCCATGTCGGTCACCACGAAGTCGATGGGATTCTCCGTAGAACGTCCGATCTGTGATCGCAGACGAGCAGAGGTCGAGCAGGGGTCACGTGTCTCTGAATCTGTCTCAGGAAGAGGATACGGGACGGATACAGACCTGGAACATGTCGGTGTTGCTGTCGAGGTCGTACTCCACCACCACCGTCTGGGCCCGGGACAGAGTGTACGATATGCTGTGCTGCTCCCTGTCGCTGACGGCCTGGAAACACAAGGGAGAGGATATATATACATTTATATATATATAAATATATATATACACACATTTATATATCCTCATTACGCTCATGTCACCCCGGGCTCAGGAGCATCGGCCCCCAAACTATTCTGTTGTTCTTGTTTTGACTGAGACGCCCCCTAGTGGCAGGAAGTTACGTCCTGTGTAGAAAACTAAGAATAATCGGGGTGGGTTGAAATAATGAAAACAGCTTGTTTTGTTCTATGGATGATGGATGATGGACAGATGATGGATGATGGACAGGTGACAGATGGATGATGTCTCACCTTGGCGGCCTGCGGTGTGCAGGACGTGTGGACGGTACTTGGTTTCACACCGTTGGCTTTGTTCCTGCGACACAGAGCGAAGCGACTCTTCCTCCGGCCCTTGTCGCCGCCAGGCAGCGAGACGTTACATCTGCGAGTCACAGGGGGCGAGTCATCATCATCATCATCATCATCATCATCATGGTGGAATCACTATCTGTCAGTGAAACGTCACGGGGCTCACCCGAGCACGAGCAGCTCGCCATATTTGACCGGTCTTTTGGTCGAGGCAGGAGAGGTGGAGATGATCTCCTGTCCGAGTGAAAACATGTGTGCAGGCGTCAGAGGAGGACGAGGAGGGTGAATAGGGTGAGGAAGGGTGAGGAAGGGTGAGGAGGGTGAGGAGGGTGAGGATGGTGAGGAGGTTGAGGAAGGTGAGGAGGGTGAGGAGGGTGAGGAGGGTGAGGATGGTGAGGAGGTTGAGGAGGGTTAGGAGGGTGAGGAGGGTGAGGAGGGTGAGGAGGTTGAGGAGGGTGAGAAGGGTGAGGAAGGGTGAGGAAGGGTGAGGATTGTGAGGAGGGTGAGGAGGGTGAGGAGGGTGAGGAGGTTGAGGAGGGTGAGGAGGTTGAGGAGGTTGAGGACGGTGAGGAAGGTGAGGAGGGCGAGGAGGGCGAGGAGGGTGAGGAGGTTGAGGAGGGCGAGGAGGGTGAGGAGGGCGAGGAGGGCGAGGAGGGTGAGGAGGTTGAGGAGGTTGAGGAGGGCGAGGAGGGTGAGGAGGGTGAGGAGGATGAGGAGGATGAGGAGGATGAGGAGGGTGAGGAGGGTGAGGAGGGTGAGGAGGGTGAGGAGGTTGAGGAGGACGAGGAAGGTGAGGAAGGTGAGGAGGGTGAGGAGGGTGAGGAGGGTGAGGAGGTTGAGGAGGACGAGGAAGGTGAGGAAGGTGAGGAGGGCGAGGAGGGCGAGGCTTTTCCCCCACTGTCGCCCTCAGAGCGTCTCCATCACCTCAGGTTCACGTCACCTGCAGAAACAAGTTCCACAACTTTACCTACTCACAAGTAGAATAATCATTTAAAAAACAAACTCTCCTGGCGTCCACACAGAAGGTCAGAGGCCTCAACACAACATCACCCAGCAGCAGCAGACCTCTGGGCCTGATGTGTTCATCCTCAGCTCGACACGCGACGTCAACACAAATGTGCGACTGGTTATTATGTCGAGTTTGACTTTACAGCTTTAACAAAACCAAACAAAGTTCAGGGGGGAAATAAAGGTCCCAGCAGCTCCAGACCAGTCTCGTCATCAGAGAACCTTCTGGTCTTTCACATCCTGCTTCCTCACAAACCCGTGCACCTGTTATGGACCTTATCTTATGTTAAGCGTTTCCCCCAATAGAAGCTGTTTATAAGGAACAAGACTCAACGTGACTAAATGTAAGATACAGGTAAAGGATTTCGGGTAATATCTTTTTTTGCGACGAAACATATCTGAGAGAAAGTTGGTGATCATCGATCGCTGCTTCAGCACATGAAGCGTTTCAGAAGGTCCCGTGCTGCCAGTTTGTTTTCAGAGCTCCACAACAAAGGCAGTGAAACGGACAGAGAACCATTCAGACTCCAGAGGATGACTTCACTCCTCAGAGACAACCGTCGCCATTGTGCTTCTCCTTCGTCTCGTGACGGGAGACGTGACGTGGACACGCCCCCTCCCCTGTGTCCTACTGTCTGTCTGATGGATCCGGACAAAGGGGCGGAGCCAGGGATGTTTGATCTCTTTCTTTAACACCGTGAGACAGACAGGTTTTTTTTTAACATGTCCACTGATTTCACAGACAGCCCACCAATCACAGAGCAGCTCGCTGAGAGAGAGAGGACATCTGAAGTGTTGAGGTGGCGTGTCAGTCTCCAGGTCACGTCTCGCAGTGGACGACAGCAGACACATCGTTCGCGTCTTGAGCCTTGAGGGGGCTCTTGTGTTGAGCTCGCTCCGGGGTCGGAGGTCAACGTCAGCGCGAGGAGAAAAGGGACAGTTGGACCCCCAACCCCCAAATTTCAAGTTTGACACGGGGAACAAAAGCAGCGTCTGCGGGGGACAGATGCTCTGGTGCTGGGACGGGGCCTGCTGATCAGTTTTTGCGTGACCAGAACAAAAGAGGCCAGCTGGGTCTTCACAGACACAGGCAGCACCTGGCCCATCAACCACACACACACACACACACACACACACACACACACACACACACACACACACCACAACAACTGCAGTGTGATTGGGTAGTTACTGTACATTTGGTACAACTTAAAAATCCGGATTTGAAGGAAACAAGGAGAAAGTGACATTATAGAGTACAGGAGTATTTTCTTTGGGGGGGAGGGTACTATACTACAGTCTGTATATATACTCCAGTCAAAGTATACGTAGGCTCTTGGGTATATATGTCAAATTCTACTAAAATGGTTAAAATCTTTAAATTCACAATTGAGCATCGCACACATTTATTGCAAAGAGCCTTTGATTAACGGACATATCCGTATCGGCGCTTATGTTTTTACCGATATGAAATCTTCCATCATACAGAAAAGAAAATGCAAAACATTTTTGGCCTTTTTATTTTTTAACATTTTAGGTAAAATAAATTCTGCTTACTTTCTTGATTCAGGTTCTACACATTTCTTAGCGTTTTTTTTCTTCTTTTTATTCATAGTTATAGTCATAAAAGTTTGATAACGACATCTTAGGAATCATTGACTGATGAAAAAATAATTTTATGTGATGAATTGTTATAATAAATCGGGTACTCCCTTATATCAATATGGATTATCGATGAGGCTCTCAAAATGACTTCAACTGTAACAATAACACCATGAGAAATATAATAACGACAAAATAATAAAGAATTAGCTAAAAGCTGCCAACGGTCACAGACAAGAGTGACATGAGTATTTGTGGGATTATTATTTTTCTAATAATCTTAAAATGAAAGGAAAAAGGTTTTTGTCTTAAAAACTTCTAACTGTCTAAATACTAGACTGAAACAGTATATATAAATAAAGATCAGTTAATTACGTTAATAACACAAAACTTATTTATCACATTTTAACGTTAATTTAAACAACACACAAAAACAACTTACCGAAGATACTTGACTACCTAAAAGCAGTTTCACGTCCCGAATGTCTCCGAGTCGGTGGCCGAAGATGTTACCGGCTCCTAAGCAGAAGATATATTCACTCTTCCAGAGTTTGCTGGTAGTTTTCATGAGTTTTCATCGGTAGAAGAGTAAAATTGAATGAAAACTCAGTGAGGTTCGGTTTCTTCCGTCTCCGCCACTGACGACGATTTACAGGCGTTCCCCAGCCCGCGGCTTCTGATTGGCTCATCGTCATGTCCCTACGCCTCATGCCGAAATGTAACCAATCAGATGCAAGGGAGGGGGCGGGTCTTTCAAAAAGCCAGACTCATGGGACTTTTCAAAATAAAACAAGGACATGAATTAGGTGACAGATGATTATTGCCAGTTAGTAAAAACACATTCAGAAGGTTGTGACGATGTTGCCTCATCACAACCTTTATATAATAATATAAATAATAATATGATGATATATTTATATATATATTTATCTTTTTATATGGTCTATGATCACAACAAACATGTGCTATTTGCACAACTGTCCGGCCACACTGTTCCCACTGTATTTATATTCATATATTTATTTAATTATTATTTTTATTTATTCATTTATTTTTCGAACAAACGTTGAGAAAAGACTGAATGTCAGAGTGAATTGTTTTTCCCCCCACGTGTCCCTGAACGCCACCTTTACCTGCTGGTTCTGAGCGCACGTGCAACTGACTCAGTGTGCGCGCGCTCACAACGTCCTCATTCAAATACCTGGACCGAGAGCAACATCCGGACAACAACCGGACAAACAACCGGACAACTACCGGACAACATCCGGACAACAACCGGACAACATCCGGACAACAACCGGACAACAACCGGACAACTACCGGACAACTACCGGGGCAACTACCGGACAACAACCGGACAACATCCGGACAACTACCGGACAAACAACCGGACAACATCCGGACAACAACCGGACAACATCCGGACAACTACCGGACAACATCCGGACAACTACCGGACAACTACCGGGGCAACTACCGGACAACTACCGGACAACATCCGGACAACAACCGGACAACATCCGGACAACTACCGGACAACAACCGGACAACTACCGGACAACTACCGGACAACTACCGGGGCAACTACCGGGCAACTACCGGACAACAACCGGACAACATCCGGACAACTACCGGGGCACCTACCGGACAACAGCCCGCCCGACCCTCAGGTGAGAGCCTCAGGTGAGAGCCTCAGGTGAGAGGCCTCTGATGGAGTTCTGAACGTGTGTACCTGCCGCCTCACGTCAAGTGACTGTGATCACCGGAAGGCGCGTGAATCAAACATTTCGGGTTGAATGAAAAGTTATTGAGAGTTTTAATAATTCACATGTTCAAACATATGATATTTTAACATCTGATCACACCGATCTGGCGCCATATGGAGGTTTATGATGTAATCGGACGTTGTCCGGCCCCGTGACTGAGTCACAGACACCTGAGGGCAGTGACGTCACATCCCGCCACCACGACCAGCTTTAACCTAGAAATATGAGACAGTTACAGAAGAGGATCAGGAGGAAGTAATGTTCACCTCTGTAAAATGATTTGTTATTTTAAAAATACAGGAAGATGTTTATTTAGTGCTTTTGTTTCTGACAGGTCAACTTTTATTATGTACAATACTTTGTTGTACTAATGCACAGTAATGTGTTTAGGAACACGTCAGCTGACGTCGTCGTTTCTCTAAAACCTAGAGGAGACGTGACAACAGGATGTGGACCGAGAAGAAACTGAGTCCGCCTGCTGACCGGTGAGTTTGATGTCGTCATACTGGATTATTAAAAAGAGAATACTTCCATGTATGTTGGCATTTAATGTATTGTTACTTTCTTAAATGTTGATATTCTGGTTGGTTGGTTGTAGGTTTGGTTGGTTGTTGGATTGTGGTTGGTTTGTTGTTTGTTGTTTGGTTGGTTGTTGGTTGGTTGGTTGGTTGGTTTGTTTGTTTTTTGGTTGGTGATTTGGTTGGTTGGTTGGTTGGTGATTTGGTTGGTTGGTTGGTTTGTTGGTTGGTGATTTGGTTGGTTGTTTTGTTGGTTGGTTAGTTGGTGATTTGGTTGGTTGGTTGGTGATTTGGTTGCTGGTTAGTTGGTGATTTGCTTGGTTGATCGTTGGTTGGTTGTTGGTTGTTTTGTCGGTTCGTTAGTTGGTGATTTGGTTGGTTGGTCGTTGGTTGGTTGTTGGTTGTTTTGTCAGTTCGTTAGTTGGTGATTTGGTTGGTTGGTCGTTGGTTTGTTGTTGGTTGGTTAGTTGGTGATTTGGTTGGTTGGTTGGTCGTTGGTTGGTGGTTTGATTGGTTGGTTAGTTGGTGATTTGGTTGGTTGGTCGTTGGTTGGTTGGTTGGAACTCGTTCAGGTGATCGACATGTTATGTTTCCACAGTGGTCAGGCGGTTGCCCTCATCTTCTTTGCTCTTGGTCTGGGAACTCTGCTGCCCTGGAACTTCTTCATCACAGCCACTCAGGTTTCACACCTTCATGCTACTGAGGAGGCGTCAGTCAGTCATGTGTCATTGTGAGACACTTTGGTTTCAGAACAAGATGAAACAGTGGAGAGATCAGATTATTCACATCCAACTGTGTGAACTTCGCCTGAATCTGTAAAATGTTTTCCCTCCTCTTGTTTAAAGTATTTCAACGAGCGCCTCGCGGTTCTTAACATCACCTCTAACGGCACATCAGGTGGCGGCACCACTACAGACTACAACTTTGACAGCTGGATGGCCTTGCTCTCCCAGCTGCCCCTGCTCCTCTTCACGCTGCTCAACTCCTTCCTGTATCAGTGGTGAGTTAGTGACTCTGCTACGAGCTTCAAGCCATTAAACTTGAATGAACTTCTGATGGTTGATGGTGAGTATTCTCTCCTCTCTCTCTCTCTCTGCAGGGTGAGGGAACGCGTCAGGGTGGTATTCAGCCTCATCACCATCTTCATCATCTTCGCCCTCACTGCCGCTCTGGTCTCGGTCCCGATGCAGCCGGACACATTCTTCTCCGTCACTATGACGAGCATCTGGTTCATCAACAGTGAGTCGAGGAGTTTGTTAAAATAACAGACAAAGCAGAAAAACCTGAAATGTTCCTTTTTCACATGTAGGGAAACTTTGTGCTGCTTTTACTGCTCAACCATAAACCTGTCGGAATAACCATGTGGTTGACAACATCATAACTTGTGTGCGCAGTGTGCAGTGCGGTGCTGCAGGGTAGTCTGTTCGGCGTGGTCGGCCTGTTCCCTCATCGTTACAACACTCTGTTCATGAGTGGTCAGGGTCTGGCCGGGATCTTCGCTGCCGTCGCCATGCTCTCCTCCATCTTGTGTAAGTTACAGCTCGACTGTGTTGAAACACAACCCAGAAGTATTCATATTTATTATAATATGTATTCTGTTGCAGTAACAATGTCGGACTACAGCCCGACCGATGTAGGGGCAGATATATCGGCCGCTTATGTATGAAAAAGTTGTCATTTCTTCTTATACTGTCAGTATCAAACCCTTGTGACAAATGAATGTCATTTGTGTTTGATAGATTATTGTAAATAACTATAAATTAAGAAAGAAAACGATGATACAACCAAATGTCTAGAGCTTGAATTAAGAAAAAAAAAATTGGGGCGTGAAATATAAATGCACAACTTTTCTACATTGTTTATCATATTTATGCAAAAATATGAACACTTTGTAGATACTTTTATACTTTGAATAACAAGGCGGCGTCTCCGTGCCGCTGCAGGTGACGCGGAGAAGAGCTTGGCTGCGTTGGGATACTTCATCACTCCGTGTGTGGCCACTCTGGGGACTCTGCTGTGCTACCTGCTGCTGCCCCACCTGGTGAGGAGGAGGTACCACACTCTGACACTGTAAAAAAATATGTTCGGAAAATTATCAGAAGGATAATTCTGTTTGTTCAGTTTCCAGTCTCCCCAGGTCTGTTTGACGGGGCTCTTTATGCTTCTGCATCGTCAATATTTGATTTATTATTCACACTACGGTAGTGAAATGACAACCAGACTCTAACTGTTAGCTTGTTAGCATCAGGAAGTGAGCAGGGAGAGCCGTGCGCTAGTCGGTTTGTCACAGTCGCGGTGAATAGATCCTCACGTTTTACAGCGACTGTTGACTGCTAATGGTTCTCGTTCTGCTAACTGCTAACAGCTAACAGCTAACAGCTAACTGTAGTTGTCCAACCGTTTCAAGATCACAGCAAAAACACACGAACATGTGAGAGTCTAGAAGTGATTTAACTTTTAACCAAAGTTTAGTGTTTAAAATGGTCAATAGAAATTGCAATAAATTTAATTATTTGTAAAATTGCAATAAATATCACCCAAGTATCGTGAGTGAATCGTCCCAACCCGAATACATTATGAGTCAGACATGGAGGTAAACTGAAACTTGACTGGTTGACGAGGTGGTAATTCTAGTTTGGTTATAAACTTTGGTTCTGACTTTTGAATCCTAAATTCGTCCTTAGAAAATACACGTCACGACTACTTCTGTTCTCCACGTGCTGCTGAAAATAAAATCATGATTATGATCTCATTTATTCTGCTCGGCAGGACTTTGCTCGTTATTACCTGAACAGGAGCCGTTCAGAAGCGTCGCAGGAACTCCTCGGCAGCTCAGGTCTGATTCTGCGACACGCCGGTTATCGTGTGAGCGAGTCGTCCGATCTCGACCGCTCAAGTTATAAAACCAAGTGACTGACACGCTCATTATTTCCTTTTTCTTTTCTTTTTGAAGACAAAAAGATCTTGAACGGCAAAGACCTTGAAGCCAACGGGAAGTTCCTCGGTGAGCCACAGGAGGGTCGGGAGCGCTCGTCGGTCCTGGGAGTGTTCAAGAAGGTCAAGGACTTTTTCACCTGCCAGGGGATTTAACGTATTTGCAATATTAGTCCAGTTGTACACAAACTACAGACAGTTGAGGGACGGACGCACACTGTGTGAAGTCTCCGTCCACTGCATTGGTCCCATTAACGTTATTACTTTTCATATCTGTTGCCTGGTGACAAACTGTCGTGCACCTGTTGCTCATTCGTCGTCCTCACTCCCTAATGCTGCGTTCACAACCACCTGAAGCGAACGGATGAGATCACATTCAAAGTCAATGCAAAGACGTAGGTGGACACGAATTTTGCATCACTCGCTCGAGTTTAAATATTTGAACTCGAGTGAAATATTATGTCGTGGAAGCCAATTAGGGTTGAGATTCTCCTGAAGTCACTGACGTCTGCGTCCTACAGAGAACGGGCGGACATCGAGTAAACACGACCCGCGGCCATGGCGAGTAACTTGACACGAGAATTGGCTTCGCGTGTGGTGTGAACGCACCACAAGACGAAGACAAACCTCGTAAAGTAAAATGTCGACTCGTGTGTGAGCGTCATTAAACGAAACCTTCCTGTGGTTCCCAGATCTGGCTGATGGCTCTGTGCGTGACGTGCGTGTTCGCCGTCACCGTGTCGGTGTTTCCGGTCGTCACAGTTCGAGTGCAAACCGTCTACAAGGACAACGCCGCCTGGGGTGAGATGCCACTGGGCGGCTGATGGGAAATGTAGTTAATTGTTGGGAGAAAGCACTAACAGAACAGAGTCCTGTCCTCTCGCTGACAGACAAAGTCTTCACCTGTACATGCTGCTTCATCGTTTTTAACGCCATGGACCTGGCCGGCCGCGGCACGCCGTCTCTCGTCCAATGGGTGAGTCCGTCCGTCCTCAGATGCTGAAGGCGGTGATCAAGATCATCGGATACTCTCTCATCTGCTGTTGTTGTCTGTTGGTGCCGCAGCCATCGAAGGGCAGCCTCCTGTTTCCTGCCACCGTGGTGTCTCGTCTGGTTTTCGTCCCTCTGCTCATGATGTGCAACGTGGAGAACTCCCGTCTCACCGTCCTCTTCAGCCACGACGCTGCCTTCGTCGCCATCATGGCTCTGTTCTCCTTCTCCAATGGATACTTGGCAACCCTCTGCATGGCCTACGCTCCACAGTGAGTGTCGCTCACGTGTCCTCTGACAAGCTCTTTACCAAAGTAAAGTCAGGTGGAGCGAGTTGTCTCTATTTACAAGCTAAGGTAAATAAGTCAGAGCTGGTGATCAGGACCAAGGTTCACCTCACGTTAGCAACGCATTGTTAGCTTTACAAATTAAGTTAGCACGGATAGCTAAGTCAGAACTGGTGATTTGGACCAAGGTTTATCAAATGTTAGCAACACAATATTAGCTCTACAATGCTAAGGTAGCTAAGTCAGAGCCGGTGGTGGGGACCAAGGTTCACCTCACGTTAGCAACACATTGTTAGCGTTACATCACTCGTTATGGTTCAGACCAAATGTGTTGTGGAACTGTGAAATGAGCTGCATTGTTTGAAAAAGAACAATCATATTTGAGGAACGTTGTAACCGCGTGCGTCCGTCAGGCTGGTGCACCGTCAGGACGGCGAGACCGTCGGCTCTCTGATGACCTTCTTCCTGGTTCTGGGTCTGGCTCTGGGAGCGTCTCTCTCCTTCCTACTGGGAAAACTGGTGTAGACGGCGGCAGGTGGCCACCACCACCACCACCATCACCACCATCACCATCACCACCACCACCACCACCACCATCACCACCACCACCACCACCACCATCATCACCACCACCACCATCACCACCATCATCACCATCATCACCATCACCACCACCACCACCACCACCATCACCACCACCACCACCACCACCATCATCACCACCACCACCACCATCATCACCACCATCACCACCACCACTACCATCACCACCACCACCACCATCATCACCACCATCACCACCATCACCATCACCACCACCATCACCACCACCACCACCATCACCATCACCACCACCACCACCATCATCACCATCACCATCACCACCACCACCACCACCACCACCACCATCACCACCACCACCACCACCACCATCACCACCATCATCACCACCACCACCACCACCACCACCACCACCATCACCACCACCACCACCACCATCACCACCACCACCACCATCACCACCACCACCATCACCACCACCACCACCATCACCACCATCACCACCATCATCATCATCACCACCACCATCATCACCACCACCATTTTTTTAAACTTAACTACTGTGTTGTATGTTTTATGGAAGTGTTGCATCAGTGCAGCCAAACATTTTCACAAATCTCTTAACGCACAGAAGAAATTTGTACCTTATGTTCGTGTTTTTAGAAATTCACAGTGCCTGTTGATCGTCAAAGGGTTTTGTTTTTGTTATAATTCATTTTTACTGTTTGACGTGCTGGATTTTGAATATGAAGTTTTGAAAGCAGATTGTGTTTCTGTTATTGTATTTCACATCACACTTATACACACATGTATTTTTGTATGTCTAACTGTCAATTTAATATATTTATAGTGTTTATTTGACACGTTATCCTCACTCTTAGTCTTAATTTGTGTGTTACTTGTGTTGTTTTTATCTAGATCTTCTGTAACCAAGCAACCAACGGCAGAGTAGACAATCTGCTTCCTGTTTACACCGGTTACGCACATGCTCAGTGTACGTGAAAGGTCACGTGATATACGTTTTCAGGGGTGTTAGTGTGGACGGGGTTACGTATCAGTGTGGATGAACCCATGGGCGTCGGGAGCAATAAAAATGTGGGTGGATCCTCCACGGGAACATGTTTACTGAAGTAGATAACATTTCCTATAATTCATCATTCAGTTCATGATAAAAGGTTCATTTTTGGTTTTTTTGTTTTTTGATAGTACAAAATGCAAAAATATATTTGCCACTTTTGCCACCTTGTTGTGTGCATGTGTATAAATATGAAGTGTGTATGTGATGTTTGTCTCTTTGAATCAGAAGGAAACAATGAGCCTCAGGTTTGACCCCCACGGGTCAGTGCTGACCTCTGACCTCAGCTCTGCCGTTTCCTCCCTCCCGACCTTTCCTTTCACCTCACGTCCTCCCACTTCCTCCCATTCTTCTGCTCTCGCAGTGGAAAAAGTAGAAAGTCAAGTGGCGACGGAGCAGCTCTGAACTGTAAGTTATTCTTTTTAGACTCTTTTATTTTACAGTAGTTCTCACAGCTGAAACAAACCGAACATCAGGACGACATCCTGAGATGACGAGTCTGCTCACATTCTGTCAGTTACTGAGTCAAACCAACTTTTGATGTCTTCTACTCATAAATACTGCGCCAGAACAAACACGTTTCTAACGATTAAAAACTACAGAGAACAGTTGTTTTATGAAACGATTTTTTTTTTATTAAACTATTTGTGAGGAGCTTTTATCAGATTTCCAGATTTTTTTATCTTTTATTATTTGAAGATGTAATAATAACTGTGGGTTTTGCTGACGAGAAGAAAAATATTGGATTACACCAGCAGATAATACAAACGTATGATTTGATAACGAGTCATGATTCTGCCAGCTGGACTTGAAGTAACTAGTGTGTCACTGTCTCCCCTTTTCTCTACTTCCTGTCTGTTGTACAACGAGACGCATCTTTGCGTTGAATCATCAAGTTCGTTTTTTAAAGTGCGAGTCTTTTAGTTTGTAACGTTTAACTTAAAGCTCCAGTGTGTAATATTCGGAAGAACATATTCACAGAAATTGGATATATTGTCCATAACTCTCCATATGAGTTAAATATAGTCACATGAAGTGGACCGACCTCCGTGTGAGTCTCCATGTTTCTACGTCCTGTTGAATACCCTTGTTGAACTAAACGTCCAGAATACGTCGCGTTCACGTTGAATTTTCAGACGCTGCTGGAAACAGGAAATGGAATCAGTGGTGCGACACCATAAAGTGTCCCCTGTCGGTCGCTCAGTTGGTTGGGTTTGTAACTTTACCACCAGATGACGCCAGAAAATTACACACTGGAGCTTTAATTACAAGTGTATTTAGTTTTTAGTCTTTTCTATAGTTACATCGCCTCCGACAAGAAGGTTCTGTTTTCTTCTGTCTGTCTGATGGAACCAGGATCTGGACAAAGGGGGCGGAGCCAGGAATGTCTGATCTTTCTTTAACATTGTTTTTAAACATGCTCACGGATTTCACAGAATAATTCATGAAAACTATCATGAGGAGACTGATGAACCGTGAGTTCTCTACTTGAATCTTTTGCTCCAAACTTTTCCTCTCGACTCTTTTCTTTCTCTGATCTTATTTTGAAAGTTTTATTTTCTTTCAGCTGGTGTAGTTCACGAGCCTCTGAATGTCTCATCTGACGCTGCTGCAACAAATGACCTCGGATCACTTGATATCAGTCCACGTCTGCACTTCATCAGCCGGTGTTCAGGTAAATACGTGTCTGTCGTCCGTTTGCTTTCAGAGAGAGAGAGAGATTATCAGAGCTGTGTGTGTGTGTGTGTGTGTCTGTGTGTGTGTGTGTGTGTGTGTGTCTGTGTGTGTGTGTGTGTGTGTGGGCGGGCAGGTTGGAGCTTTGCGTCAGAAAAGCGTCCGCAGGCGAACAAACTGGACCTGCAGCTCGTTCCTCTGCTGTTTGTCTCCTGCAGATCAACATGACTGAAACACACGGAGTGACGGGGCGGAGGGTGAGTCCACAGGTCAGAGGTCAGAGACCCTGACCCTGAGCACGCACACACACACTGACACACACACACACACACACACTGACACACACACACACACACACTGACACACACACACACACACACTGACACACACACTGACACACACACACACACACACTGACACACACACACACACACACTGACACACACACACACACTGACACACACACACACTGACACACACACACACACACACACGTAACTTTGTGTGTTCAAGAGAACAAACTCAAGTTTGTTCTCTTGACTTTTTCAAACCTGTTTGTCGACCTGCTCAGCTCCGAGCGTCGAGGTGAACACAGGAAGGAAAAGTGCAGCTTCCTGCAGAACTAACAAAATAAAAGCTTGTAGTATCTCTCTTTTAATATCTCCATGTAGTAATAAATGCTGGTGTATGGTGGTTCACAGCTCTGTCACGTCGCTGCACATGTTTGAGGTCACGTGATTATTGTTGGAATTCTCAACACCCGGTGAGACGCGAGCTCAGCGATGTCGCCGCTCAGTGACAAGTTAATATCATGTTAACATGTTAATCGTGTAAATAATCAAACACCTTCAGTATTTCAGTTGAGGATTTGAAATATTTTGGTTGTGATTATTTCCCCCAAAAAATAAATAAAATACACAATTAGCAAAAGTTAAAGTTGAATGTGACCGATATAATTTGTGCTTTTTAATCCCGATAATATCTTGAATGAATTATTTTATTTTTGTGAATTGGAAATCTCACCGAGCTACATTAGTTGTGCACATTGCTAAATGCATTTTTTTTTTGCTAAAACAATACATTTTAATAAAGGCGTATAATAAACTGTATCCTGCTTTGAAACAATATTTATAAAATCACAAAAAATGTGACAAACAAAAATCAATCAGACAAAATATCAGTATTTTTTTTATTTATTTCAGCCTTTAAAACTTTAAATCTATTTCATTTCAGACTCACATCACCGTGTTAACGACAGTCTGACGTGAACCTTTGTTTTTTCTTTAGCTTGTTTGAATTTTTGAAGTTTGTGCTTTTATTTTGAAGGCGAGCCTGAGCTCAGGGTTTGAAGCGGCACGTGCTGGTCACAGGGTCGTGACGTCACCCACTCCTTTGTTTTCATGTCAACAGGAAGAGCGGCTGCTGTGTGGAAGCTGATTGGCTGAAAAAAAAGCTGTGACGTCACAAAACGAATTAGAACAGTTGTTGATTCTGCAGAACGAGTGTCATGTGATGGAAACTGTACAAAAACACAGATGAGATTCAACTGCTGCTCAGAGTTTATACACAGAATTATACTTTTCCCAAACTGGGAGGTTCAGTAATAATGTAACGTCACATGACTTCAACTCATCCAGATACAAAGTCAGTGACCAGTCAGGACCTCGTCCGTGTGTTTCCTTCAGAAGTGGACTGTTCCCCAGCGGAGCGGGACGGACGGGAGGAAGCCCGGCGTGGGTTCACCCGAGGCCCAGAGAAGTCTGGTAACGTGACACGCATGTTCACCTGCGCCACAGATATCGCTCCCGTGAATATGCCCCATTTTTAATAATTCAATAGGAAATATTCCCAGATGGAAAAGAGTCGCAGCCGTTCAACCTTCCAACAAGGACCTTTAACATTCACGTCACACACAGGTTCTGATGTGAACATGAATATGATAACTGATGAATAAAGATGTTAAATTCTCACTACAAGTTTTCCTCAAATGTATTTTTTTTTTTAAAGATATATTTTTACTTGATAATTATTTTTTTCTGATTGGGCAAATGTTTCTGTCACTATTCTCTATATATAATATTATGTTATGAGAATAAGAAAATGTGATAATTTTATGGAAAAGGTCACAATAATACAAAACTATCTGATTCTCTCAGTCGAATCATGTGACATTATTCTCAAAATATCACAATTTTATTCTTTAAAATGACGTCATTATCCCAATGAGATCAAATTAAAACCCTCGTCTCTTCCCTCACAAGGACCTGAATTCTCCGTGCAACAGTATTTTTTTAAGTTATTGTCTTTGTCGAATCCCCATCTGTCCTCGGGCCCAGTCGCCGGGTCTCAGTCGGTGTGAACCTCGGTGTTCTGTCTGTGCAGGTGGTTCCGTTCAGAGGTCTCATCCCGGGGGGGCTGCGTCCGGGGAAGAAGGTGGTGGTGGTCGGAGTCGTGGACTCTCGTCCTGACAGGTGAGAATATACCTTCACGTCCACTTGTCTGTTATTCCTCTACTGAAAGATGTACGTCCCGTCTGAAGGTCGTGACGTCTGTGCAGCACTGCAGATTTCCCAACCTCCCCTGAACACATCATCTTCTCCAGTTAAATGTGGATTGATTCTCGTGACACGAGCCAGAACTGAATCCTCAAATGAATCCATGAAAATATAGATTTATTACAAACATGTTGTAGCTATAGTTCAAAACATCATCAGCATCACGTAACACAAATATAATGTCATGTATATGCACCACACATAAAATGATCTTAATAAATAATAAAAAATGTCATTGAATTTCTACCACTGAATTTTTCAGCATGGAAATTATGTATGTTAGTTTTTGTTTGTCTCTGATTTAAAACCCCTCACACTCGAAGCACTACATTTTTTGAAATGTTATTGAAATCATGTATCCAAATTTTTTGGCCTCTTAATTTAACACTTCTAAAATTTCAATAATTGATTTCCACTTCTGAAATAAATCCAAGCTATAAAATTAAAAACATATTCATTTGATCAATTCCGGATCAATAACTAATATAGGAAACACCGTTGAAACACGAGCACAGTAAAGTTCTGTAGTGCCGTTCCTTATACCTAAGTGAATTAGCTCGACGCTGGTCGGACTGAGCCTCTGACCGCTCGTGTCGTCCGTCCGTCAGGTTCTACGTGGCCCTGACGTGCGGCCGCGGGACGTCCAGGGAGCCGCCGCCGGACGTGGCCCTGGAGCTCTGCGTGCGGTTCGGGGACCGGCAGGTCCTGCGACGGGCCTGTGTGTCGGGGTCGTGGGGGGACGTGGACCGAGCCGTGCCTTTCTTCCCCTTCATCAGAGACCAGCCGTTCAAAGTGCAAATGATCTGCTTTCATTCTGCACAGAGACAATATGTTCACATCTTTGACGTGTACCATGAAAGTGACCCGCCTCTCTCTCCGGCAGATGGAGATCCACTGCGAACAAAGTCGGTTCCGTGTGTTTGTGGACGGACAGAAGCTGTTTGACTTCCACCACCGGGTGGCGTCGCTCGGCGCCGTCGACACGTTGTGGATCAAAGGAAACGTCGCCGTCACCAAACTGGCCTGAGGGATGAAGGAGGAGAGTGGAACCCGATCCGGACTCTGAGGCTCAAACTCACGCTAACTCAAGTATCCAAGTACATGTGTGTGGTACTTGTATGTGACCTGAGTATTTCTGTTCCTCCTGACGAGAACTGTCCTTTGTGACGACACAGAAACATTGATCAAATCCTCCGACTCAAAACTCAGGAAGTGGTTTCAGTCGTATCTTGGATTTTGAATGTTCTTCGTAGTTTTGTCTCTGTCATTAGAGATGTGTGAATGTTAAAGGGTCAGATTGTCAAAACTGAGATTTCCTGGCTTTTTTCATAATAAATAAGGTCTCGGGTCTGTAAGTTCAGACAAATGCACAAAGTCTGCATTCATCAGAAATGTGACGTCATAGTGACGCAGTCTCCGCCTCCAGCTCCGCCCCCAGCGCTCACCGTCATTCTGTTGCTGAGCAACAACACGAGAACAATCAGGAAGCGACTTCATTGACCAGGATTCATAATGATATTAATACAAGAGACCAGAACTGACTCATTCATCGGTACCCGGTGTCGGCCGCGGCCCGACGTGGAGCTGCTGCTGGGCCGGAGACGCCCCCGACACCAGGTACTGATGACTTGTTGGTCGTTCCTCCAGGTCAGAGCTGCTCTGAGGTGAACAGAGGAGCTGGTTGGTCTGGACCTGCGTCACTCAGAAAACACTCGGCCAATCAGAAGAGAGGCTCATCACATATTAATGAGACAGACCACAGTTGACCAGTTTCTTTGCAGAGCTCCTTAGAAAGAGAATTTAACCATATTGAGATAAAACAAATAAATCTTCATTCGGATCAAAACTTCAAATAAAACACCAGAAAGGTAAAATATGGACTTTTAACTTCAAATGTTATGATCTTTATGAAATGTGATGAAAACAACAATCTTTTCTGCATATTTTTTATAAACTTTTCAAAAGAAAACGACTCTTGGTGAGTAAATGTATTTATTTATTTTTATTCCTGCCATGTGGTTACAGATTCATTTATTGACAACAAATAAAAAGTGTCACCTTTTTCGTTAAACTTCACGGTGAAATATTGAGTCTATATAACAATATGACAATATTACGATATTTCTTATTTTTAATCATCTGTAGTGCTGCAGTTTGACCAGCGGGTGGCAGCAGATATTAGGTTTTGTTCCTGTGGAAAGCGTCTGAGCACAGAACAAGACATTTCTTTCTTCTCATATTGTACATTAACACATGTTCGTGTTGAATGAACATGTGTACTGCATAACGCAAGCGTTCCTGTGACGTATTAAAAGTAACATCTGGTGACAACCCCACATGGACAGAAGTATATAGACGCTTGTAAATAAATGTCATTTAGTTCTGTGTGGTTGTAACTGTAACCACGACGACGAAGGTCACGAACCTCGTTGAGGGAGTTCTTTTTCTCCGAGGCTCAATAACCCGCAGGCCCCATCTCCTCCCTTCCTCCTCGGGGAAGTAGAACAAAGAAGAAACAGAACGGTGGAAGATCAGCGTCGTCTAAACACTGACCAACTGAAGTGTCTCTGGTTATAACAACGTCTACGAGTCGTCGCTCCGGCGACCGCAGCCTCCAGAGCTTCACCTCCTTCATGCTCCACTGTTATCACCTGCTGCTGCCTCCCCTCATCAATTATACACCACCGCTCCAGTTCAGTGTGTGTGTGTGTGTGTGTGTGTGTGTGTGTGTGTCACCCTGCCCTGTATTCACTCCCTGTCACGCTCCATTAAAGCTGGTTTCGTATTCTTGGCCTGAGCCTGTTTAGTTGAATCAGGTTTGTCCTTCCATCAGGTCAAGGGTCACGCTCCAGAGTACAGCAGGACCAGGAGCAGGACCAGGGGCAGGACCAGGAGCAGGACCAGGAGCAGGAGCAGGGGCAGGACCAGGGGCAGGGGCAGGAGCAGGACCAGGAGCAGGACCAGGAGCAGGACCAGGACCAGGAGCAGGAGCAGGACCAGGGGCAGGAGCAGGAGCAGGACCAGGACCAGGAGCAGGACCAGGAGCAGGACCAGGAGCAGGACCAGGAGCAGGACCAGGACCAGGAGCAGGACCAGGAGCAGGACCAGGACCAGGGGCAGGACCAGGAGCAGGACCAGGAGCAGGACCAGGAGCAGGACCAGGAGCAGGACCAGGGGCAGGACCAGGAGCAGGACCAGGAGCAGGAGCAGGACCAGGGGCAGGACCAGGAGCAGGAGCAGGACCAGGAGCAGGACCAGGAGCAGGAGCAGGACCAGGACCAGGGGCAGGACCAGGAGCAGGACCAGGAGCAGGACCAGGAGCAGGACCAGGACCAGGAGCAGGAGCAGGACCAGGGGCAGGAGCAGGAGCAGGACCAGGACCAGGAGCAGGACCAGGAGCAGGACCAGGAGCAGGACCAGGAGCAGGACCAGGACCAGGAGCAGGACCAGGAGCAGGACCAGGACCAGGGGCAGGACCAGGAGCAGGACCAGGAGCAGGAGCAGGACCAGGACCAGGACCAGGAGCAGGACCAGGACCAGGACCAGGACCTGGAGCAGGAGTTGTTGTCGGAACAAATTTTAAAAATGGCGTACGGTCAACTGACGTAATAACTTTGCACCGTGCTGGAGGACTGGAGTCCATTCATTATGGATCGAACGGTTAATCACATTGGTGCATATCAAGTTGAGTGTAGATGGATTACAGTTTAAAATTCTGTACACAAGCAACCGCTAATACTTGTTGCACTGTTACAAACAAAGAATTGCGTAGCATCCATCACAAATATTCATATATATACACACAGACATACAGTAAGTCTGTATAAATGAACTGTTGCCTTGGTTGTTTTTCTATAAACTCATTAACTGTGAATGTACATAAGTTTGAATCACATAAAAAAGCCTAAAATATTCTATGCATATATAATCTTATTATCCAGCATTCGCTCACAATATTCCTGAGAATAATTAAATTCATAAATTCATGTTAGTAAACTGATGCAAAACAAACACATTTATTTAATTTTATTCAATAGTTTCCAAAATTTTACAAAAACAAAACAGTCAGTTATAAACTGTAACATTAGCCCCAAAAACCATCTATCATAACTGTTACGTCCTGGTTCCAGTTTCACGTCGCGACATCGACCTCTTCATGATCTGTTTGACAAAGTTACGAAGCTTATAAAAGTATAAAAGCAGCCGCAAGAAGAAGAAACCGAAAAGAGAAAACAACAGATGCAGCAGAGAACAAACGTGAAGCTACAACTCGAGAGGACGGACGATGACAGACACTCGTGTTGTCCACATCCGGACGTCCCACCAGAGTTTGACTGACGCCGTTCGATGAAACAAACCTTGGTTCAACGTTTCTCCGGGTTTAGAAGTGACTGGACAATGTCACATCGATTAACAGGATTCATCTATTGTTGTTGTTTTAAGAGATTTTATTGTGGAAAAAAATCCATATTCTAACTTTAACATTGTGGTATTTGTACTTTTACTGGAGTGAGGCATCAGAGTACTTATACTGCAGTCTAATGCGCAGTTGTATTGAATTTTAATAATTCAAATTGGATTATAATGTCAAATGTCGGGGAAAAAAAAGCTGTCCTGCCTCTTAGAACGTTGAGTGTGGTTGTACGGTCGGTCCTTTGTCCCAAATGTGCTGAGACAGGGAGACAGAGCGTTACCATGGAGACAGACATTCCGTCTGCGAGAGGACGACATTATTCTGAGTTAAACAGAGACGCCATGCACTGACCACCTGTTGATCTGTGTAACCAACCAGAAACCTCCTCGACGCATCGAGCTCCTGTGATAGATGCTTCTGCTCCACACGTCTTCCCGGTGACGCGTCCGTCACGTCCGTGTCAGTAGTCACAGCGTCAGTAGTAACTGTGTGATGGAAGCTGCGGTCTGTAGGTCAGAAGAGCCTCCGTCGTCCGGCAGAGAGAAGAGCAGAAGCTCGGCAGCGTCGGCGAATATGAAATGAGTTCTGAGTTCAGTCCTGCTGCGTCTTCCTGGAGGAAGAACCTCTAGAAGGATTTCCAGCGGATGGCGGACAGGACGGTGTGGATGAAGTAGAGCAGAGTCGCCACGTACGAGAAAACCTGAGGGACGAACAGAGAGAACGTGTGAACTCTGCTCCTTTCAAAACATCTTTGTCTCCAGTCGAGTGACGTCAGTGACGGAGTCTGAAGTCCTGATCATCGCACGAGAGAAGAGAAGCAGAGAAGCTCGGAGATTTTACATTCAAGTGTTTTCACTGTCCGACAAACTTCAGCTGCAGTTCTTTGAACAACAGTACTGCAACAAACTACTACAGAGACACAAAACTACACAAGAGACACAAAACTACTACAGAGACACAAAACTACTACAGAGACACAAAACTACACAAGAGACACAAAACTACACAAGAGACACAAAACTACACAAGAGACACAAAACTACTACAGAGACACAAAACTACACAAGAGACACAAAACTACACAAGAGACACAAAACTACTACAGAGACACAAAACTACTACAGAGACACAAAACTACACAAGAGACACAAAACTACACAAGAGACACAAAACTACTACAGAGACACAAAACTACTACAGAGACACAAAACTACACAAGAGACACAAAACTACTACAGAGACACAAAACTACTACAGAGACACAAAACTACTACAGAGACACAAAACTACACAAGAGACACAAAACTACACAAGAGACACAAAACTACTACAGAGACACAAGAGACACAAAACTACTACAGAGACACAAAACTACTACAGAGACACAAAACTACTACAGAGACACAAGAGACACAAAACTACTACAGAGACACAAAACTACACAAGAGACACAAAACTACTACAGAGATACAAAACTACTACAGAGACACAAAACTACTACAGAGACACAAAACTACTACAGAGACACAAGAGACACAAAACTACTACAGAGACGCAAAACTACACAAGAGACACAAGACAAAGACTGTGTTACTACAGGTCAGTGTTACTACAGGTCAGTCTGACTACAGGTCAGTGTAAGTACAGGTCAGTGTTACTACAGGTCAGTCTGACTACAGGTCAGTGTTACTACAGGTCAGTGTTACTACAGGTCAGTGTTACTACAGGTCAGTGTTACTACAGGTCAGTCTGACTACAGGTCAGTGTTACTACAGGTCAGTGTTACTACAGGTCAGTCTGACTACAGGTCAGTGTTACTACAGGTCAGTCTGACTACAGGTCAGTCTGACTACAGGTCAGTGTTACTACAGGTCAGTCTGACTACAGGTCAGTGTTACTACAGGTCAGTGTTACTACAGGTCAGTCTGACTACAGGTCAGTCTGACTACAGGTCAGTCTGACTACAGGTCAGTGTTACTACAGGTCAGTCTGACTACAGGTCAGTGTTACTACAGGTCAGTCTGACTACAGGTCAGTGTTACTACAGGTCAGTGTTAGTACAGGTCAGTGTTACTACAGGTCAGTGTTACTACAGGTCAGTGTTACTACAGGTCAGTGTTACTACAGGTCAGTCTGACTACAGGTCAGTGTGACTACAGGTCAGTCTGACTACAGGTCAGTGTAAGTACAGGTCAGTGTTAGTACAGGTCAGTGTTACTACAGGTCAGTGTTACAACAGGTCAGTGTGACTACAGGTCAGTGTTACTACAGGTCAGTCTGACTACAGGTCAGTATTACTACAGGTCAGTGTTACTACAGGTCAGTGTTACTACAGGTCAGTCTGACTACAGGTCAGTGTTAGTACAGGTCAGTGTTACTACAGGTCAGTGTTAGTACAGGTCAGTGTTAGTACAGGTCAGTGTTACTAAAGGTCAGTGTTACTACAGGTCAGTCTGACTACAGGTCAGTGTTACTACAGGTCAGTGTTAGTACAGGTCAGTGTTACTACAGGTCAGTGTTACTACAGGTCAGTGTTACTACAGGTCAGTCTGACTACAGGTCAGTGTTACTACAGGTCAGTGTTACTACAGGTCAGTCTGACTACAGGTCAGTCTGACTACAGGTCAGTGTTACTACAGGTCAGTGTTACTACAGGTCAGTGTTACTACAGGTCAGTGCTGCTGTTCTTGGGAGAGAAACATCTGCAGCCGAGTAAAACCAGAGACTGAGAAGTTCAAAGTTCATCGGCACCGACCCGCCCGACTCACCACGGCGGAGATGTCCAGCTGGTAGTTTTGGAAGTTGGTGTCATCTTTCATCTCCAGAGTCACTTTGGCCAAAGCCACTGATGCGCTGAGGTAGAAGAAGGCGGCGATGCCGTGATACGCAAAGTCCTGTGAGAGGAGGAGGAAGAGGAGGAGGAGGAACAAGGACGAAGAGGAGGAGAAAGAGGAGGAGGAGGAGGAGGAAGAAGAAGAGGAGGAGGAGGAGGAAGAAGAAGAGGAGGAGGAGGGGGAGGAAGAGGAGGAGGAGGAACAAGGATGAAGAGGAGGAGGAGGAGGACGACGACGAACGAGGAGGAAGAGGAGGAGGAGGAGGAGGAAGAAGAACAAGGAGGAAGAGGAAGAGGAGGAACAAGGACGAAGAGGAGGAGGAAGTGGAGGAGGAAGAGGAGGAGGAGGAAGAAGAACAAGGAGGAAGAGGAGGAGGAAGAGGAGGAACAAGGATGAAGAGGAGGAGGAAGAGGAGGAGGAGGAAGAAGAAGAGGAGGAGGAGGACGAGGAAGAACGAGGAAGAACAAGGACGAAGAGGAGGAGGAAGAGCAGGAAGAGGAGGGGAGGAAGAGGACGAGGAGGAAGAGCAGGAAGAGGAAGAGGAGGAAGAGGACGAGGAGGAAGAGGAGGAAGAGGAGGAGGAGGAGGAGGAGGAGGAAGAAGAGGAAGAGGACGATGAGGAAGAGGAGGAGGAGGAAGAGGAAGAGGAGGAAGAACGAGGAAGAACAAGGACGAAGAGGAGGAGGAAGAGCAGGAAGAGGAAGAGGAGGAAGAGGACGAGGAGGAAGAGGAGGAAGAGGAAGAGGAGGAAGAACGAGGCATGGAGTCAACAAACACACAATGTTGAAGAGACATGAATGCCGATGTGGTTTTGCTAACTGGGGTTAAATCTGTTGCCAACTTCCTCTCTCACTTCCTGTCGTCTCCTCTCCTTCAGGTCAACATTCAAAAACATAAACACCGAGACGAGAGTTTGATTCTCCATTTCTGATCCGACGTCAGGAGGTCGGACCACAGTGACGGAGCATCTCAACCTCGACAACACGTCAAGATATCTGCGTGATCGGCTTCGCTCGCTCCTCACGTACACTTCTTGTCCACTTGCGTTTGGAGTGAACGCATCATAACAGACAGCGATGCTCTTCCACTGGTCTCACGTGTTCGTCTGAGGACGAAGCTCTGGAGGACGTCTGAGGCAAAAGACTTTTTTCGCTTGTACACTTTGAAAATCTACTTTTGCTGTTTTTTCTCCAGCGTCGCGGAATAAACCTTTAAATAAACTACTTGAGTAAATGTTCTCAGTGACTCTCCACCAGTGGAAACCGTCTACGAGCTGATTCAGGATCAGGAGACGGGCGAGTCGGATCTTCCGGAGTGTGCGCACGACTCACCGCCGCCGCCCAGCTGCCTCGGTTGCTGTGGCCCCCGCAGGCGAACACCAGCATCCAGACGAAGGTCATGACGAAGCAGAAGACGGAGACGAACATCACCCAGCCCTGGGGGTTCTGCGGCACCACCAGCGTACAGGCCACCAGGATCCACACCAGGCCGCCGAAGATCTGCAGCACAGAGCGGAGACACGTCACCAACTGACCGACGGTTCACCACCGCTCAATCAGACGGTTGTTGTTCAGTCTTAGAGGAAACACATGATCCGTTTGAGTGACGATGATTCTGTACTTTCTCACTTCAACTGATTAATTGATTATCGTAAGATTATTGATTATACTGATCAGGGAACTGAGTGATGTGGACTGATCCGGAACTACAGCAGAACCTCATGAGCCTGTTTCACTCATGAGGTTCAGCGTCAGTCTCGTCCTCCGTCCCTCCTGTTCACGTCTGGAATCTTCTCTTATCTGACGAGTGATTATCTCATATCAGCTCAGTTATTTCAGGACTGAAGTCCGTGTCGCCTCGGAGCAGGATCAGGGCGTTCACCCTTCGTTCACCCTACACCTCAGATGATGGACATTGTCTGTATTATTCATGGAGCCCCACCCTCCTCCACCTGCCGCCGCCGTCCCTGTCGGACTCCACCTGCTCACACACACACTCTGTCTCTGGGAGTGTGTGTGTGTGTGTGTGTGTGTGTGTGTGTGTGTGTGTGGGTGGGTGCGTGTGTGTGTGTGTGTGTGAGTTGATGCATGAGTTGGTGTGAAAAGGCAGCATTCCTCCACCGTCCCCACCGTGCCCACGTCTGTGTCTTGACATTGAGTTCGTATCAGCTCGTGACTTGGTTGCGATCTCTCCTCCGTCGGTCCAGGAATGTCTGGCCGCATGTGACCTTTGACCTCCGACATCACATTCACACCAACATTAATTCTGATTAATTAAATTTCAGGTATATACGCCTCCCGAGCCCGACTAACTGCGGCTGAGCGTCGGCATCACGTTGTGCGTCCGGCTCTGGTCCGACTGTTGCTGCAACATTTGGATCTTGTTTTGTACAAACTTGGGCTGAGAATCAGTTTCTGTTAACGACACCGGGGCCCGGCGTCGGCCCGGCGACGGCCTGGCGTCGGCCTGGCGATGGTTCCGGCGTCGGCCTGGGCTGAATTTACGCCTCTATCAAATCGAGATCTTTTGTCGACATGAGAAACCATAATTTTTCAAATTGTACCCGACAGAAAGTGATGATCCCCTTTTTTTTAATAAACCAAACTTAACACATGTCGGTTAGATCAGATGAGAACAAGTTACACAGTTTATCTCAGTACACTCACTTCTTTATCTCATATGATATCTAAGTGTTTCCATATCTGCATCAGAGATGGATGAGGATAATATTGTACGTTTTTCACTATGATTTAAATTATCATCTAGTTTTCTGATTTTATTAACAAATATTAGAGACGTTATCAAATCTAAATCTAAAAAAAGCATCAGAATAAATACGTCTGATTTGTACTTTTCATCAAAATTTGATTTTTCATTTCATTCATTTATATGATCAGACACAGTTTTAGATTGAAAATAAAGTCAAACGTATTTTGTCTTTTTAGTGTCATAAACTGTAAAGATGAAGTTTGGACGACAACAATCTACATGTTTCATCACATCAACCATCGACCGTGAAGTCGACAGCAGCAGCACAGACGTAAA
This sequence comes from Scophthalmus maximus, assembly GCF_022379125.1. Taxonomy (NCBI): domain Eukaryota; kingdom Metazoa; phylum Chordata; class Actinopteri; order Pleuronectiformes; family Scophthalmidae; genus Scophthalmus; species Scophthalmus maximus. The sequence goes on along the minus strand of NC_061522.1, from coordinate 935,053 downwards.
GACAAAGACAAAGACATTTACTCCCAAATATTTGATTCGAAGTATTTGAGTATTTGAAATGTGGTGAAATAATCCCTCTTAACTCCAACGGACTGATTTTTTTTGATTATAGGAAATTATTGAAAATGAATTTATGTCCATTTGAAGATAAGATGACGGGCGTGATCAAACGTGATAACTTGTATTCTAGAGATTTTTCTTGGTTGGAAATGACGAATCAGTCGTCAGGCAAAAGAGCATCTCGTCTATCTCATTTATCTATTTTTAATCTGTCGTGAAGATTTATGTATTTAGTAATATAATACTATAATATAACAAACTCTCTAAATATTTGTTATTAAAACAAGGATAGGAGGGTTTTCATCCGCGCGTAAAAGTGTCCACGCCGCGCGTAACAGCTGCGTAAAAGCCCGCTCCTGTCTCCAGGCCGCTGTTTCTCACCAGCTCCGGCAGGTAGAGGATGTCGGGGATGGTCGTACATATTCCGATCCCGCTGGGGAGGTTCCCCATGGTGGCGGTGTTGGAGGCCATCTGACGCGGGACGCGCTGCTGCTGCAGGTGAAGCCGGGAGGAGTCGTCGGCCGAGCGGGGACACGCCCGGCGGCCCGGCCCCTCCCCGGAGCTGCTCGGTGTGAAGCAGACACTGGCCGGCGTCACTCATTCATCATCACCATGGCGACCGGCGAACAACAACAACAACAACAACAACAACAACAACAGATCCTCACTGTGCCAGTAATCATGCTGTAATGACCTCTCAGTGATTGATATGGTTTTAATTGTGTTTTTGTACATTTGAATACGACTCTGCTCATACTCGACTTTATTATTTTAAACATGCGTAATTAATAAAATGAGACTGTAAAGAATTGTATTTATTTTTAGATCTATATTTTCCTATGTCAGGGGAAATGAGAAATAAATGTTACAGATGATAATGACGATGTAAAGCTCACGATAATTCCCCATCGTGATCAGTGGCGTCATGAAGAAGTCGAAGATGTCAAAGAAGTGATGTTGTGCGTCGTTAAAAAAGCCTTTATGATCACATGATGTCATCATGATGTCATCATGATGTCCTACTAAGTCAGGAAATGATGTCATACAGTGTTGCAATGCATTTTACTTCAGAGCCAGAACGATCAGAAACACAATCTACATCTACTCAATGTGATTAACAACTTCTCCTGATTATCATATGATAGTGATGTCATTATGAACTGCCCCACCCCCACCCCCGTCTCTATGACGACCAGCTTTGGACTTTTGACTTGACTGATGTGTGCTCGGAGGCCGTGTGGTTTTTAGATGGAATATTCTTTCATTCATTCATCATTTATCATTTTCATGTGCGAACATCTGAGCTGGGTTCAGCCCGTGACCCGCAGCCTTTCACACCTCACACTGTAAACACCATCGCCATGGAAACAACCATCATCTGGTTTGGCAGCACGAGGCCGCCGAGCAGGCGAGCTGTCGGACAAAACACCTCAGACAATCGTGGAGCTGGATCCTGTTTCCTGCCGCCGTCACCCGATCCTCCCGCCTGGGGAAACCTACTCCTGCTGGAGGCGGCGCTCTGTCGACCAAGGGTCAGGGAAGACGAGGACTCCCGACACTGAACTTCAAAACTATTACTAGAGTTTACGCCGATCAGCCACAACAGTAAAACCACCTGCATAAAATGATGTACGTTCCAGAACAGCTCTGACCCGTCGGGGACACGCGACCCTTGAGGTTTGTCCGGTGGTGCTGGGTCGTTGGTAGCGGATCCTTTGGATCCTTTGGATCCTTTGGGTTTTGTAGCTGGGAGCTGAAATGGAATAATTGATGGAGTGGACGCTGATTCAGGAAGACGGAAACCGTGGATGTCTTAAGCAGAAGTATTTATTGTTAGAGCTCAATGTTGAGGAGACCTCCGGTTCACGACACAGATCAACAGGTTCACAGTGTTCCGCCCATCCCCGGTCTCTGTACTGGAGTTAGTTTAGAATAATGTCGTCATCTCCCCGCGACTGTGACACCTCGAGAGAGACCTCAGCTGCTCAAGGATTGTTTCGTCTTGCCATAGATAAGATGGCGTCGCTTGGTGCCTGAGAAGACTCGTCTTGACAGTTTCTCAGGGAGGAGAGACAGAAATTGCAGGACAGGGGCCTCCACGGATCTGGCTTCTTCAACGTATCCTACATGCTTGATAAGTTCGAGATCTCATGGACTTCTAGAGGATCCCAAAATCCCCTAAAGCTCCACTAGAAACCTCTTGGACGACTGCAATGACGGTTTGTACCTCTGAAGGACCCATCAAACCTCCTGGAGGACCTGAACAACTCCTCAATGAGCACTGCAACCCCCTTCTGAAGAACCTCTCCCTCATGACACTGACCTCAATGACCTTACAACGGAACTGGGACCCACAGAAGCTCCAAAAGGATTCCTGGACGCGCCTCACTGAGCACCAGAGGAGACGCTCATGTGTTGAGTCTGTCGGGAATCAAATCATCTTTATTGAATTCAAATGAAGCACTAATATTAACGCGTCTATGTATTTATTCAGTGACTCTCCCTCCGTTTATTAGAAGTTCTGTTTCATATCCGGAGTGAACAAATGAAAAGTCTGGAACAGCTACATGATTCCAATTATTCATAAATATCTGCTGCGCTTTATTGTTTGTCACGTTACCTGACGGGATCCTGTAAACGATGACGCAGGTACAGACCAGGTACAGAAATGTAAATAAAGTTTATTATCTCTAAATCACAGTATCACTGACGTTACACTGACTGTGGAGTTTATCTCTATCAAAGGTCTCATCTCTGATGCGAACGCACGTCCGTCGACAAGGTGACGTCAACCACCGACACACACACACACACACACACACACACACACAGACACACACAGACACACACACACAGACACACACAGACACACACACACACACACACACACACACACACACACACACAGACACACACACAGACACAGACACACACACAGACAGACACACACACAGACACAGACACACACACACACACACACACACACACACACACACACACACACATACACACAGACACACACACACACACACACACAGACAGACACACACACAGACACACACACACACACACACACACACACACACACACAGACACAGACACACAGACACACACACACAGACACACACACACACACACACACACACACACACACACACACAGACACACACAGACACACACAGACACACACACACACACACACACAGACACACACACACACACACACACACAGACAGACACACACACAGACACACACACACACACACACACACACACACACACACACACAGACACAGACACACAGACACACACACACAGACACACACACACACACACACACACACACACACACAGACACACACACACACACACACACAGACAGACACACACACAGACACACACACACACACACACACACACACACACACAGACACACACACACAGACACACACACAGACACAGACACACACACAGACACACACACAGACACAGACACACACACACACACACACACACACACACACACACACACACACAGACACACAGACACACACACACACACACACACAGACAGACACACACACAGACACACACACACACACACAGACACACAGACACACACACACACACACACACACAGACACACACAGACACACACACACACACACACACACACATACAGAACATTGTTCAGATTGTTTATGAGTAATGTCAGATCTGATGATCAGACGTCTGAGGCTCATCACAGTTCATCTGTTCTTGTGAACAAACCCGTTTCCTGAAAATAATGTTGCCACACGACTAACTGGATTCTCGAGCAGTGACGTTGTCGACAAATGCAGTCGACCTGGATTTGCTTTTCCACCTTACTCATTATGAATAATGGATCAATTTATAATCGTTATCAATGTTCTGATAATAACTTTACGACCATTTCGAAACTGAAAAAGATGGAGTCCCGAACTGACCTAACCAACTAAATAAATAATATTTCTCCATATTACTTACTTTCCCGTAAAACCTGGTCCACACATCGATTTAGAATTTTATGATGGTAGATTGCTTCTGTAGGCTAAAGTCATTTAATAACTTGGTTGGTTGCTGATTTGTGTCAAGCTGCGTGAGGAGGCTCCGAAAATACAAATTCATAATTATTAATAAGAATTGTGAATAATAAATTGACAGGTGTGGGAGGCTTGTCGTTCAGCGAGCTCTGGTCGAGGCCGTGTTCTCGGGCCACAGCCAGCTAAGAGCTCGCAACGTGATTGGTTGTTCACTCTTCTTCTTTGTCCTTTTGAATGGCAGTTGGCGAGGGTGAGGGCGAACTGATTCTCTTCAGCTCGAGACCTTTCCAACCATGTGTTTGGTTCAGTCCTTGTAGTAGAAGGAGTTGTATCAGTAGTAGAAGTACTTGTATCAGTAGTAGAAGGAGTTGTATCAGTAGTAGAAGTACTTGTATCAGTAGTAGAAGGAGTTGTATCAGTAGTAGAAGTACTTGTATCAGTAGTAGAAGGAGTTGTATCAGTAGTAGAAGTACTTGTATCAGTAGTAGAAGGAGTTGTATCAGTAGTAGAAGGAGTTGTATCAGTAGTGAAGGAGTACTTGTATCAGTAGTAGAAGTACTTGTATCAGTAGTAGAAGGAGTTGTATCAGTAGTAGAAGTACTTGTATCAGTAGTAGAAGGAGTTGTATCAGTAGTAGAAGGAGTTGTATCAGTAGTAGAAGTACTTGTATCAGTAGTAGAAGGAGTTGTATCAGTAGTAGAAGTACTTGTATCAGTAGTAGAAGGAGTTGTATCAGTAGTAGAAGTACTTGTATCAGTAGTAGAAGGAGTTGTATCAGTAGTAGAAGGAGTTGTATCAGTAGTAGAAGTACTTGTATCAGTAGTAGAAGTACTTGTATCAGTAGTAGAAGGAGTTGTATCAGTAGTAGAAGTACTTGTATCAGTAGTAGAAGGAGTTGTATCAGTAGTAGAAGGAGTTGTATCAGTAGTAGAAGTACTTGTATCAGTAGTAGAAGGAGTTGTATCAGTAGTAGAAGGAGTTGTATCAGTAGTAGAAGGAGTTGTATCAGTAGTAGAAGGAGTTGTATCAGTAGTAGAAGTACTTGTATCAGTAGTAGACGGAGTTGTATCAGTAGTAGAAGGAGTTGTATCAGTAGTAGAAGGAGTTGTATCAGTAGTAGAAGTACTTGTGTCAGTAGTAGAAGTACTTGTATCAGTAGTAGAAGTACTTGTATCAGTAGTAGAAGGAGTTGTATCAGTAGTAGAAGTACTTGTATCAGTAGTAGAAGGAGTTGTATCAGTAGTAGAAGGACTTGTATCAGTAGTAGAAGGAGTTGTATCAGTAGTAGAAGGAGTTGTATCAGTAGTAGAAGTACTTGTATCAGTAGTAGAAGGAGTTGTATCAGTAGTAGAAGGAGTTGTATCAGTAGTAGAAGTACTTGTATCAGTAGTAGAAGTACTTGTATCAGTAGTAGAAGTACTTGTATCAGTAGTAGAAGGAGTTGTATCAGTAGTAGAAGTACTTGTATCAGTAGTAGAAGTACTTGTATCAGTAGTAGAAGGAGTTGTATCAGTAGTAGAAGGAGTTGTATCAGTAGTAGAAGGAGTTGTATCAGTAGTAGAAGTACTTGTATCAGTAGTAGAAGGAGTTGTATCAGTAGTAGAAGGAGTTGTATCAGTAGTAGAAGGAGTTGTATCAGTAGTAGAAGGAGTTGTATCAGTAGTAGAAGTACTTGTATCAGTAGTAGACGGAGTTGTATCAGTAGTAGAAGGAGTTGTATCAGTAGTAGAAGGAGTTGTATCAGTAGTAGAAGTACTTGTGTCAGTAGTAGAAGTACTTGTATAAGTATTAGAAGTACTTGTATCAGTAGTAGAAGGAGTTGTATCAGTAGTAGAAGTACTTGTATCAGTAGTAGAAGGAGTTGTATCAGTAGTAGAAGGACTTGTATCAGTAGTAGAAGGAGTTGTATCAGTAGTAGAAGTACTTGTATCAGTAGTAGAAGGAGTTGTATCAGTAGTAGAAGGAGTTGTATCAGTAGTAGAAGGAGTTGTATCAGTAGTAGAAGTACTTGTGTCAGTAGTAGAAGGAGTTGTATCAGTAGTAGAAGGAGTTGTATCAGTAGTAGAAGTACTTGTGTCAGTAGTAGAAGTACTTGTATCAGTAGTAGAAGTACTTGTATCAGTAGTAGAAGGAGTTGTATCAGTAGTAGAAGGAGTTGTATCAGTAGTAGAAGTACTTGTATCAGTAGTAGAAGGAGTTGTATCAGTAGTAGAAGGAGTTGTATCAGTAGTAGAAGTACTTGTGTCAGTAGTAGAAGTACTTGTATCAGTAGTAGAAGTACTTGTATCAGTAGTAGAAGGAGTTGTATCAGTAGTAGAAGGAGTTGTATCAGTAGTAGAAGTACTTGTATCAGTAGTAGAAGTACTTGTATCAGTAGTAGAAGTACTTGTATCAGTAGTAGAAGGAGTTGTATCAGTAGTAGAAGTACTTGTATCAGTAGTAGAAGTACTTGTATCAGTAGTAGAAGTACTTGTATCAGTAGTAGAAGGAGTTGTATCAGTAGTAGAAGTACTTGTATCAGTAGTAGAAGTACTTGTATCAGTAGTAGAAGGAGTTGTATCAGTAGTAGAAGTACTTGTATCAGTAGTAGAAGGAGTTGTATCAGTAGTAGAAGGAGTTGTATCAGTAGTAGAAGTACTTGTATCAGTAGTAGACGGAGTTGTATCAGTAGTAGAAGGAGTTGTATCAGTAGTAGAAGGAGTTGTATCAGTAGTAGAAGTACTTGTGTCAGTAGTAGAAGTACTTGTATCAGTAGTAGAAGTACTTGTATCAGTAGTAGAAGGAGTTGTATCAGTAGTAGAAGTACTTGTGTCAGTAGTAGAAGGAGTTGTATCAGTAGTAGAAGGAGTTGTATCAGTAGTAGAAGTACTTGTGTCAGTAGTAGAAGTACTTGTATCAGTAGTAGAAGGAGTTGTATCAGTAGTAGAAGGAGTTGTATCAGTAGTAGAAGTACTTGTATCAGTAGTAGAAGTACTTGTATCAGTAGTAGAAGGAGTTGTATCAGTAGTAGAAGGACTTGTATCAGTAGTAGAAGTACTTGTATCAGTAGTAGAAGGAGTTGTATCAGTAGTAGAAGGAGTTGTATCAGTAGTAGAAGGAGTTGTATCAGTAGTAGAAGTACTTGTGTCAGTAGTAGAAGGAGTTGTATCAGTAGTAGAAGGAGTTGTATCAGTAGTAGAAGTACTTGTGTCAGTAGTAGAAGTACTTGTATCAGTAGTAGAAGGAGTTGTATCAGTAGTAGAAGTACTTGTGTCAGTAGTAGAAGTACTTGTATCAGTAGTAGAAGGAGTTGTATCAGTAGTAGAAGTACTTGTATCAGTAGTAGAAGGAGTTGTATCAGTAGTGGAAGGAGTTGTATCAGTAGTAGAAGTACTTGTATCAGTAGTAGAAGGAGTTGTATCAGTAGTAGAAGGAGTTGTATCAGTAGTAGAAGTACTTGTATCAGTAGTAGACGGAGTTGTATCAGTAGTAGAAGGAGTTGTATCAGTAGTAGAAGGAGTTGTATCAGTAGTAGAAGTACTTGTGTCAGTAGTAGAAGTACTTGTATAAGTATTAGAAGTACTTGTATCAGTAGTAGAAGGAGTTGTATCAGTAGTAGAAGTACTTGTATCAGTAGTAGAAGGAGTTGTATCAGTAGTAGAAGGACTTGTATCAGTAGTAGAAGGAGTTGTATCAGTAGTAGAAGTACTTGTATCAGTAGTAGAAGGAGTTGTATCAGTAGTAGAAGGAGTTGTATCAGTAGTAGAAGGAGTTGTATCAGTAGTAGAAGTACTTGTGTCAGTAGTAGAAGGAGTTGTATCAGTAGTAGAAGGAGTTGTATCAGTAGTAGAAGTACTTGTGTCAGTAGTAGAAGTACTTGTATCAGTAGTAGAAGTACTTGTATCAGTAGTAGAAGGAGTTGTATCAGTAGTAGAAGGAGTTGTATCAGTAGTAGAAGTACTTGTATCAGTAGTAGAAGGAGTTGTATCAGTAGTAGAAGGAGTTGTATCAGTAGTAGAAGTACTTGTGTCAGTAGTAGAAGTACTTGTATCAGTAGTAGAAGTACTTGTATCAGTAGTAGAAGGAGTTGTATCAGTAGTAGAAGGAGTTGTATCAGTAGTAGAAGTACTTGTATCAGTAGTAGAAGTACTTGTATCAGTAGTAGAAGTACTTGTATCAGTAGTAGAAGGAGTTGTATCAGTAGTAGAAGTACTTGTATCAGTAGTAGAAGTACTTGTATCAGTAGTAGAAGTACTTGTATCAGTAGTAGAAGGAGTTGTATCAGTAGTAGAAGTACTTGTATCAGTAGTAGAAGTACTTGTATCAGTAGTAGAAGGAGTTGTATCAGTAGTAGAAGTACTTGTATCAGTAGTAGAAGGAGTTGTATCAGTAGTAGAAGGAGTTGTATCAGTAGTAGAAGTACTTGTATCAGTAGTAGACGGAGTTGTATCAGTAGTAGAAGGAGTTGTATCAGTAGTAGAAGGAGTTGTATCAGTAGTAGAAGTACTTGTGTCAGTAGTAGAAGTACTTGTATCAGTAGTAGAAGTACTTGTATCAGTAGTAGAAGGAGTTGTATCAGTAGTAGAAGTACTTGTGTCAGTAGTAGAAGGAGTTGTATCAGTAGTAGAAGGAGTTGTATCAGTAGTAGAAGTACTTGTGTCAGTAGTAGAAGTACTTGTATCAGTAGTAGAAGGAGTTGTATCAGTAGTAGAAGGAGTTGTATCAGTAGTAGAAGTACTTGTATCAGTAGTAGAAGTACTTGTATCAGTAGTAGAAGGAGTTGTATCAGTAGTAGAAGGACTTGTATCAGTAGTAGAAGTACTTGTATCAGTAGTAGAAGGAGTTGTATCAGTAGTAGAAGGAGTTGTATCAGTAGTAGAAGGAGTTGTATCAGTAGTAGAAGTACTTGTGTCAGTAGTAGAAGGAGTTGTATCAGTAGTAGAAGGAGTTGTATCAGTAGTAGAAGTACTTGTGTCAGTAGTAGAAGTACTTGTATCAGTAGTAGAAGGAGTTGTATCAGTAGTAGAAGTACTTGTGTCAGTAGTAGAAGTACTTGTATCAGTAGTAGAAGGAGTTGTATCAGTAGTAGAAGTACTTGTATCAGTAGTAGAAGGAGTTGTATCAGTAGTGGAAGGAGTTGTATCAGTAGTAGAAGTACTTGTATCAGTAGTAGAAGGAGTTGTATCAGTAGTAGAAGGAGTTGTATCAGTAGTAGAAGTACTTGTATCAGTAGTAGAAGGAGTTGTATCAGTAGTAGAAGTACTTGTATCAGTAGTAGAAGGAGTTGTATCAGTAGTGGAAGGAGTTGTATCAGTAGTAGAAGTACTTGTATCAGTAGTAGAAGGAGTTGTATCAGTAGTAGAAGGAGTTGTATCAGTAGTAGAAGTACTTGTATCAGTAGTAGAAGGAGTTGTATCAGTAGTAGAAGGAGTTGTATCAGTAGTAGAAGTACTTGTATCAGTAGTAGACGGAGTTGTATCAGTAGTAGAAGGAGTTGTATCAGTAGTAGAAGGAGTTGTATCAGTAGTAGAAGTACTTGTGTCAGTAGTAGAAGTACTTGTATCAGTAGTAGAAGTACTTGTATCAGTAGTAGAAGGAGTTGTATCAGTAGTAGAAGTACTTGTATCAGTAGTAGAAGTACTTGTATCAGTAGTAGAAGGAGTTGTATCAGTAGTAGAAGTACCTGTATTAGAAGTACTTGTATCAGTAGTAGAAGGAGTTGTATCAGTAGTAGAAGTACCTGTATTAGAAGTACTTGTATCAGTAGTAGAAGTACTTGTATCAGTAGTAGAAGGAGTTGTATCAGTAGTAAAAGTACTTGTATCAGTAGTAGAAGGACTTGTATCAGTAGTAGAAGGAGTTGTATCAGTAGTAGAAGTACTTGTATCAGTAGTAGAAGGAGTTGTATCAGTAGTAGAAGGAGTTGTATCAGTAGTAGAAGTACTTGTGTCAGTAGTAGAAGTACTTGTATCAGTAGTAGAAGTACTTGTATCAGTAGTAGAAGGAGTTGTATCAGTAGTAGAAGGAGTTGTATCAGTAGTAGAAGTACTTGTATCAGTAGTAGAAGTACTTGTATCAGTAGTAGAAGGAGTTGTATCAGTAGTAGAAGGAGTTGTATCAGTAGTAGAAGTACTTGTATCAGTAGTAGACGGAGTTGTATCAGTAGTAGAAGGAGTTGTATCAGTAGTAGAAGGAGTTGTATCAGTAGTAGAAGTACTTGTGTCAATAGTAGAAGTACTTGTATCAGTAGTAGAAGTACTTGTATCAGTAGTAGAAGGAGTTGTATCAGTAGTAGAAGTACTTGTATCAGTAGTAGAAGTACTTGTATCAGTAGTAGAAGTACTTGTATCAGTAGTAGTAGGAGTTGTATCAGTAGTAGAAGTACTTGTATCAGTAGTAGAAGGAGTTGTATCAGTAGTAGAAGTACTTGTATCAGTAGTAGAAGGAGTTGTATCAGTAGTAGAAGTACTTGTATCAGTAGTAGAAGTACTTGTATCAGTAGTAGAAGGAGTTGTATCAGTAGTAGAAGTACCTGTAGTAGAAGTACTTGTATCAGTAGTAGAAGGAGTTGTATCAGTAGTAGAAGTACCTGTATTAGAAGTACTTGTATCAGTAGTAGAAGGAGTTGTATCAGTAGTAGAAGTACCTGTATTAGAAGTACTTGTATCAGTAGTAGAAGTACTTGTGTCAGTAGTAGAAGTACTTGTATCAGTAGTAGAAGTACTTGTATCAGTAGTAGAAGGAGTTGTATCAGTAGTAGAAGTACTTGTATCAGTAGTAGAAGTACTTGTATCAGTAGTAGAAGGAGTTGTATCAGTAGTAGAAGGAGTTGTATCAGTAGTAGAAGTACTTGTATCAGTAGTAGACGGAGTTGTATCAGTAGTAGAAGGAGTTGTATCAGTAGTAGAAGGAGTTGTATCAGTAGTAGAAGTACTTGTGTCAATAGTAGAAGTACTTGTATCAGTAGTAGAAGTACTTGTATCAGTAGTAGAAGGAGTTGTATCAGTAGTAGAAGTACTTGTATCAGTAGTAGTAGGAGTTGTATCAGTAGTAGAAGTACTTGTATCAGTAGTAGAAGGAGTTGTATCAGTAGTAGAAGTACTTGTATCAGTAGTAGAAGGAGTTGTATCAGTAGTAGAAGTACTTGTATCAGTAGTAGAAGTACTTGTATCAGTAGTAGAAGGAGTTGTATCAGTAGTAGAAGTACCTGTATTAGAAGTACTTGTATCAGTAGTAGAAGTACTTGTATCAGTAGTAGAAGGAGTTGTATCAGTAGTAGAAGGAGTTGTATCAGTAGTAGAAGTACTTGTATCAGTAGTAGAAGGAGTTGTATCAGTAGTAGAAGTACTTGTATCAGTAGTAGAAGTACTTGTATCAGTAGTAGAAGGAGTTGTATCAGTAGTAGAAGTACTTGTATCAGTAGTAGAAGTACTTGTATCAGTAGTAGAAGGAGTTGTATCAGTAGTAGAAGTACTTGTATCAGTAGTAGAAGTACTCGTATCAGTAGTAGAAGGAGTTGTATCAGTAGTAGAAGTACTTGTATCAGTAGTAGAAGTACTTGTATCAGTAGTAGAAGGAGTTGTATCAGTAGTAGAAGTACTTGTATCAGTAGTAGAAGTACTTGTATCAGTAGTAGAAGGAGTTGTATCAGTAGTAGAAGTACTTGTATCAGTAGTACTTGTATCAGTAGTAGAAGTACTTGTATCAGTAGTAGAAGGAGTTGTATCAGTAGTAGAAGTACTTGTATCAGTAGTAGAAGTACTTGTATCAGTAGTAGAAGTACTTGTATCAGTAGTAGAATACTTGTTGTCCTCTGCTGCCACCTGCCGGTCAGGAGCGGAACATAACTTCCCCTCTTGTCGCAGTATTACGGTAACACGTCATCAGACGTGCGGCCCTATTGTCACCGTACCTGTGAGTGACGTCACCCCGGACCGGACATCGCCGCGGCGGCAGCAGCTTCACCGTGAGTCTGACCCCCCCCTCCCCCCCCCTCCTCGCTGCGGACCCCGGGTCTCACACGGGCCGTTAGCTCGTCAGCTAGCTCCCTGCTAACCGCCGCTAACCGGTGACTGCTCCCTTGGTGTGTGTGTGTGTGTGTTAGTGTGTGTTTGTTAGTGTGTGTGTGTGTGTGTGTGTGTTTGTGTTAGTGTGTGTTTGTTAGTGTGTGTTTGTTAGTGTGTGTGTTTGTTAGTGTGTGTGTGTGTTTGTGTGTTAGTGTGTGTGTGTGTTTTTGTTTGTTAGTGTGTGTGTGTGTGTGTGGACACACGATACCGGAAGCGACGCCCTCACTTATGTTTACAGTCGCACTCAGCTGAGCGAGTTTATCACTGTACAGCGGGTTGATGTGGTTTAAACTGAGTGTGTGTGTGTGTGTGTGTGTGTGTGTGTGTGTCATCATGTAATCAAACCTTACAGTGACTCCACACATGTAAACACACAATACACAGTCACAAGTTTTTAATATCTTTGTCTGTCTTTTGCTATGTTTTGTTTTGTGCTATGGACCGTTTTTTTCTGCGTCATGAATAAAATAAGAATAACACGTGTTGATCATCTGAATGTTTAATAGTTCACAGAGATTAGGGGGCAAAGACCAGGTCCAGACCGGGTCCAGAACAGGTCCAGAACGGGTCCAGACCTGGTCCAGACCTGGTCCGGACCTGGTCCAGAATGTGTCCAGACCTGGACCTGGTCCAGAACGTGTCCGGACCTGGTCCAGACCGGGTCCAGACCAGGTCCAGACCGGGTCCAGACATGGTCCAGACCTGGTCCAGAACAGGTCCAGAACGTGTCCAGACCTGGTCCAGAACAGGTCCAGACCGGGTCCAGACCTGGTCCAGAACAGGTCCAGACCGGGTCCAGACCTGGTCCAGACCGGGTCCAGACTGTTACACACTGAAGGACAATAACTGACCGTCTCTTTCTACAGACAACAGACGACCGGACTGAGCTGAAGCCGTCAGTTCACGGGGAGTTCATCAGTTCTCACTGGGACAGCGTCAATGTTTCTGAACAGAACTCCTCCACGCGACTTCACTGGCCGTGTCCTCGATGCCTCGATGGAGAGCGTTCCTCGGTCAGTACCTGCGATGGTCCAGCACCGTCACTCAGGCCCTCGTCCTGTCCGTCGTCACGTTCTGCATCGTCCTCCCTCTGTGCTGCCATCAGCTGCTTTACTCCTACTTCTTCATCAAGTCCATGTACCTGGACTCCATGAGCGAGGACGTCCTGCGGGACAGTCTCAGCCGAGGTCAGGACGCCCTGCACTTCTGGCAGAGCGCTTCCGCCTCTGCGCCCACGTCCTCCAGACTCCGTGACATCGCCCAGCGTCCCGAGCTGCTGGTCACCGTGGTGACGGTCCGGCGGAACGAGGGACGTGACTTCCACTACCTGCTCCAGGTGATGCGGCAGCTGAGCGGCATCGTGGGAGGCTGTGGGGAGCGGCGGTGTGCAGAGGTGCTCATCTGCGACGTGGAAACTGGTCCCCAGGAAAACCAGGACGCCAAGCTGCTCGAGCCTCACTTCAGGGTGATCCGGCGCTCGCCGCAGGAGCGGCAGAAGACCTGGGAACGGACCAACACCTTCGAGAGGGAGAAGAGGGATTACGTCTTCTGTCTCCGCAAAGGATGGGAGCTGGCGAAGCCGCAGAACATGGTCGTCCTCGAGGACGATGCTTTGCCGAGACCAGATTTCTTCAGAGTTGTGAAGGACCTTGTGTCGCGACGCTTCGCCCTTCACACTCTCTACGTCAAGCTGTATCACCCTGAGAGGCTGCAGCGCTACTGGAACCCGGAGCCGTACCGCATCCTGGAGTGGGTGGGGCTGGGGCTGGTCGGAGCTACAGCCCTCCTCCTCACCTCTCCTTACTGGAACCCCCTCTCCTTCTCCTTCACGCTGTCCGTCGGCCACCTCCTCTTCTTCACCCTTTACTTCATGGCCGCTGCCGAGCTGCTGGGGCGCCACTACCTCCTGGAGATGCGGCGACTTTCCCCGCAGCTCTACGCCGTCTCTCCGGCCACCGAGTGCTGCACCCCGGCGATGCTGTACCCCGGCAACGCCTCGCTCAGGGTGGCCGAGTACCTGGACGGCTCGTTCTGCGCCAAGGGAAACGCCAAAGACATGGTTCTGTATCACATGGCGAGGACGATCCCTGGGGAGAGGTCTCACAGCGTGGAACCCAACCTCATCACCCACATCGGGGCCTACTCCTCGGTCAGGGCAAACCCATCCCGGCCCAAACTCCTCTGACAGAACTAGGAAAAAGATCGGATCTTATTCCTCCTTTCTTAGTTCTACTCGTCTTTTCTTCCACGTCACCTTCTGGACTCTTCAGACGTTGATCAGTGAGCCTCTTTCTCTTGACTGCGTCTCTGCGTTAGTGACGTACAGAAGTGGAAAATGTCGCCCGACTCTGAAGGAGACGTAGAATGACACGACACTAAAATGTCAGACAGTTACGTTAACCTAGCATTCTGCTGCTCACTCTGAATGTGCCTTCAGTGTTTCTGTAGTTGGGACGAAACCGATTGTGAAATTCTGGACCAATAGAAATGTTTAAAAATACTATAATGTCACTCAGTGGAGCGTTACTGTGGACGGGGCCCGACAACAACCTGTTACCTTTTGATTTGGTTACAGATGAAGTGGCAGTTCCGTTTACTTCCTTTAATATTACATTATTTACATTACATTCTTTTTCCTGACGCTTTTGTCCAAAGTGACCTACAATCAATCTACAATCTACAATCTACCCACTGAGCTATACCAGCTGCTTCAAAGCCCTAGTCTGTGATTTTTGTGATTTTCGGGCGGCATCTGGTGGTAAAGTTACAAGCTGCGACCAACTGAGCGACCGACAGGGGACACTTTATGGTGTCGCACCGCTGATTCCATTTCATTTATCCGTCAGCGTCTGAAAATTCAACATGAACGTGACGTCTTCTGGACGTTTAGTTCAACAACCGTATTCAACACGACGTAGAAACATGGAGACTCACACGGAGGTCGGTCCACCTCATGGAACTATATTTAACTCATATATGAACACATAGTTATGGTTATAAGTTATAATAAGTTCTGCTAAATATTACACACTGTAGCTTAACTATGTTTTATGAAGAATTAATGATTTAGGTCATCACAACACTTCCTGTTTACTTATATAATTCTTCTTCGAGAATTGTGTGTCGACTGTTGGATCGAGCGATACGCTCGACTGAGTGACATTGTTTTATTTGAAGGGTTTTTTCTGACATTTGTATTTCATCTTTGAATACGTCTTCATATCATACTATACATTTACTTAAAGTTTGTGTGATGTGCTTGAATGTTTTTCACGGACTCATTTTGTTCCGCACATTCACCGTTAAACAAAACACATTTGTGATATTCAGGCGATTGAAGATCATGTTGGATCTTATTTTATTTTATATTTGACACTTTTGTCTAAAATGAATCTGAAGAATCAGTCACTGACCAAAGACTGTTGCTCTTATCATGTTTAAACCTGAAACAAAATCATTGTACGGTGTAAATTTGAGCGATGATGCGAATTCAAAAGTTCACATTTTTAGATTTTGAGCAGATTTACACCGTGACCTGTTTACACTGTGACATCTTCACTGTTTTCTACATTTAAAACTCAATAAATCGCTGCGTTGTCAGATTCTATGTCTGCTGCTTGATTGTTTAGAAGAATAACTGTAAGAAAGCATATCATGGGTCAAATGAGTCGGACCGGTTTAGTGTTTATATTCTGTGAGATCGATGAGAAACGATGGCAACGGATCAAACTGGTCATTCATTTCAAGGTCATTATTGTTTTGTCCCCGTATTTTTAAGAAAATTATATTTTGCACTCGGTGGCGTAAGCTAGTTTTTTTCACGGCCAACCACTGAGAAAGATCTTTAAACTGTAGAAGCCTTGAATCTTTTAATTTGCTCTTTTACAGACGTGAAGTGTCAAACCACCGCGACGTGGCCCGTTGGTTTGTGAGCTGATGTTCTGAAGCCTCGGGTTTTGTATTTTGTTCAGCGCCATCTTGTTTTTTTGGAAAACCAGAAAATAACCATATTTGGAGGAGCGGGGGGGGTGTGGCCTAACCAAGAGCTTGTCCACCTGCACCCATTGGACGGTACCAGCTGTCAATCACACTGTGTCCTCGTCTGTGTGACTGTAAATGGACCATAATGTACAAATGAACATGTGTTGAAGAAGACTTGAGATTGAACCATAAACTCCTCAGGAAAATGTTTACTGACGTTATGAATCAAGAGAGAAGTAGAGACATGTTCTCATAGAGTCGCCCTCTGCTGGTCAGAACACAGAATACAGGCTTCTGGACCCGGTGACTACGTCCATTTTTATATCCAGTCTTTTCTTACAGGTGCGATTTCCGAAATAAAATGCTTTTCCCATCGTATCCTGTAACAGTATCAAACGGTAATGCTAGCGAGGAAGTGGCTCAATGCTAAAGTTAGCATCAAATAGGTTGTTTTACCTTGAAAGGGTCAGTGCCCAGTGTCTCGCATCCGTCGTCTCTTTAGCCGCTGAACAATCTTTGAACCATTGGTCATGGAAACACAACAGGAAGACACATCCGGCTTTTCTTAGCAGCAGCGTTCCATCTTCACGCCCTGAGCGTGATGTCAGAGGAAAATGGCCGCCGCGAAGAGACAGAAGCCCTGGAGACGAAGCAACAAGCTGCTCTGGAACAACTCACCTGCTGCCAGGTACCTGAGAGAAATGTTACATCTTGACTCATCTCACATTCATAGTAAAACTAAAAACTGTAAAGACTGTTGGACATTTCACACTTCATCATTTCATCACTTTGGGCTCCAGGAAACTGTGGTGATCATTTCTCTGCTGTTCTGTGACTCAAACAATCGATTCTTTGAGACAATAATCAGATTTAATGATCGTGAAAATGATCATTAGTTACACTTAATTCTTACAAATACTGATACACATATGCAGACTTATACAAAAGCATAAAAACACTCTTTGTCCATTTAAAAAAAAAAAAAATCTGAAGCCGAGCCAACATCCTTGTGTGTGAAGTTTTGAAAAAATAAACGTGTTAACTTCAAAATTAATTAAAAAAATTTAGGTGGAATTTCCTTTAACATTTTCTGCTGATAATGAAAATAAGAAATATGTTTTGAAACTGTAAATAACGGTTTGTGATTCACCATCGTGTTTTTCTTTTTTTTTCACTTGGTCTTTAAACGTCTCTCTCTTCGTTTCCGTTATCCTGCTGCCCAGTCACATGACGCCTCGTGCTGCCTTCACTGCCCCCAATTAAAGTACGAAAAAGGAAAAGGTTGTTGGAACCAACGTATTAAAAATGAAAAGGACATTTTTTGTTAAATAAATAGATAAAATAAAATAAAGAAGAATAAAAAAATATTTTTATGAAAGAGCTGCTACAATTTGTCTATTATT
>NC_061522.1:895000-910000 GCF_022379125.1 Scophthalmus maximus | reverse complement strand
ATGGCTACCGCTCTCTCTCCTCCTCTTCCTGCTCAGCGAACCAGGACGAAGGAGACGAGCTGTTTGTACGTGCGACCTGCTCATTGTGTTCTCTGCTTCTCGTCAGCAGGATGCCGGCGTACAACTCCAGCTCCTTCTTCGCCATCTTCTTCATCGTGTACATCCTCGTCAACACCTACATCTTCATGTCCGTCTTCTTGGCCGTCGTCTACAACAACTACAAAAAATACCTGAAGGTACGACCGTCTTGTCTGTCCGACATGGAGTCAGTCCCGCTCCAAGAGGCGAAACAGGCCCAGACACCAGCTGGTACGTTTCTCCATCGCAAAAACATCTGATAGCCCTCTTTGGTTGTAGCTAGGTCAAGCTAACCATCAGTATGTGACAAGCTAAGTTAGCGAAGTCAGTGCTGGTGGCCGTGGTATAGAACACATTATTAGCTTTACAGGCTAAGTTAGCTTAGGGAGCTAAGTCCGACCTGGAGATTAGGACCAAGGTTTATTAGCATTACAAGCTAAGTTAGCCATGGTAGCTAAGCCAGTGCTGTTGATGGGGTCCACGGTTATTACCGATACATTATTAGCTTTATAGGCTAAGTTAGCGAAGACAGTCCTGGAGATCGCAAGGTTTATCTACATTATTAGCTTTTAAAGCTAAGTTAGCTGTGGTAGCTAACCGGGAGCCAGTCACGGGGACCACTGTTCATCTTACGATACATTGTTGCCGTTTGATAGCGTAGTCAAGGCTCACGTTCTAGAAGTTCTGTAGAGAGAGACTCTCTTATTATTCTGATAGGTCCACATTCCACACGTCTTCGTCAGAGTTTCTGGCGTATCGTGGATCCACGAACAGAACTGGGATTCGTAACATTGTTTGCCTTCATTTGTTTTGTTCGTTGAATGACTCTGACATGTCCTCGACCAATAGGAGGAGGTACGGCAGCTGGTGAGGGCCAAGCGGCACAAGATGGTGCGAGCATTCGCCGTCCTGCAGGAGCGGAGGGAGGAGGCGGGCGGGCAGGTGGTGACCCAGGCCAACTGGAACCAGGTGGTCCGACTGGTCCGGTCCGACATCAGCAACGCCCACAGAGAGCTGCTGTGGAGCGTCTCTGACGACAAGAACCAGGGGTTCATCGGTGGGTCAAACTGAATAATTAGTCTCAACTGAAACAAAATAATACACAAATAAATAACTTGTTTCATGTTTCATGGACAGGTAAAGTGGCGTTCGTCCAGCTGGCCGACCTCCTGAACATCGAGGTGATCACGCTCAAGTCGAGACCGCACCCACTTCACCGCCTGTGCCCCGCCCTCTACCAGTCGGCCCCCAGCCGCCTGCTCTGCCGAATGGTCCAACACCGGTGAGCTCGGGGTCGGGGGTCAGACGTTGACCAGATGAGTGTGACCTCAGAAACAACAGGGAGGAGGTTACAGACGCAGTGTGTGTGTCTCACAGGGCCTTTGTGATCGTGTACGACCTCATCATCCTGGTGAACGCCGTCTTCATCGGCCTGGACGAGGAGAACCCAATGATCGCCAACTCGGAGTGGGTTTTTCTGGCTCTCTACCTGCTGGAGATCCTGCTGAAGCTCTACGTGTTCGAGCCCAGAGCGTTCTTCTCCAGACACAGCTTCTGGAACTGGTGAGGTCACCGTGGTCTTCACCACCAGTGCTGTGTAATATTTAGAAGAACTTATTCACAGAAGTTGAATATATTGTCCATAACTATGTGTTCATATATATATATATATATATATATATACAGCTCCACCAGTGTCAAGACGCCGTCACACAGCCACAACATCCGACCACCGCTTTCAAAATAAAACTCCCTCATCGCCTCAACGCAAACACAGATTGGAGCTTTTGTTCCCTTCGTCTAAAAAATAAACTATTGTTAAATATTATTTCATATCATCACTGGGCACATTCTTAATTTGTTTATAATAGATTAAATTGTATGATATTTATTTGATAATGTTCTCATTCGCGAACATAATTAATATGACAGACATTCAGTTTATAGAAAATATACAGTGAATTACTGTTGGTTTCAGCCCTTATAGAGTGAACATTATAAAGTTATGAGTCTGTATTATACGGCAGAAAAACTAAAATGAATAAGTATCATGTTATAACGTGAAAAGTTTATTGTTAAAATAATAACGTTTTCACGTTATAACAATAAACCATCACAAGTTACATCATTTTTTTGTTAAAAGATTCAAACACAAGCACAGAACAGAACTTTAAAGCCACAGTGTGTGGCTTTAAAGAACTTATATCAGAAGAACTTATTCACAGAAATCTAGTATATTGTCCATAACTCTGTGTTCATATGAGAGTTAAATCTAGTTCCATGAGGTGGACCGACCTCCGTGTGAGTCTCCATGTTTCTACGTCTCCAAGTGTCCCCTGTCGGTCGCTCAGTTGGTTGCAGTTTGACACTTTACCACCAGATGCCGCCAGAAAATTATGAAAATTACACACTGGGGCTTTAAGAGACGTAAATTTAAATGAATTTCAACTTGAAATCATTTTTCCTGTTTGCAGGTTTGACACCATCATTGTTATCTCTGCTCTCATCGCCACGATCGTCAACTCGGCCATGAAGTCATGTGAGTGCTCGACTGGTGCCAGGAACCAGTTGGAACGCAAGAAATACAGATATTTTTTGCTTTAATTTTTCTTCCTAAGGAATCACATTTTTGTGACTAAATGTGCACGAAAACTCACAAAACTTGACACTTGCGTCAGTCATGTTAAAAAAATTCACACCTGAAATTCCTGCTCTGTAACGTCTTTCACACAGATGCACAAACAGTTGTAGGCGCATGTATCATGCTCAACAGGAAGTTGGCCCTTTTGAACCATTATATGGTTAATGGCTGTTTATTAAGTTCAACATTGGTTGAACAGTCCAGAGACGTCTGCGATGGAAAGTGGTTTGAAGATTGTGTTTTCATTGAATACATTTTTTTTTAATGTTTTGCCATGAAACAGGAAGTTGTGTTTTGAGTGAGCGTGGTCAGATTTGCCCCAGACTTTAATAAGAGTCTGTGACTGAAGACGTCTACAATATTCAGTCATAGTCATAGCGCCACCCACTGGACACTGTAAACTTTGAAACATTTTGTTTTGAAGAAACTCATTTATCTTCCTACTGACGTATCCGTCTTCCTAAATAATTTGTCCTGTCCTGTTGACAGCGGGAGGTTACACCAGTCGGCAGATCCTGGACATTGTGTTCATCCTGCGAGTCCTCCGACTGATCCGGGTGGTGGACAGCATCGAAAGGTCTGAAATTAAAGGCACTTTTATTCATTTATTTGTTTATGCCATCAAAAATATGGTTAACCTGCAGTGAAGAGCAACATTTTCTGTTTGAGATATCATGTGTCGTCACTTGCAACCAAATGTGGCCCGACTGTACCTTTACTGACACCATGAATAAGACTGAGGGTCGTGTACCTCCACCACTAGGGGCACTATGGTAAAATAACAAACAAAGATTTGTTTAAACATTTCTGTGACTAGAGACATGGTTCTCCTTCTAAAATGTCAAGAAGCATTAGCCATATGAGCTCATTAGATCATAAACCATAAGCAGTACAGAGATGAAAGTGCGCAGACCGCTGGCCACTGGTGGAATGCTTCACTTAGTTAAAATTCCTTGTGATCGCACCACCATGTGGCCAGTTATTCATGTTTTTACAGAGTGCTCGTCCTGGTTGTAGTCAGTTGTTTTTCATGGCTCTTCGTGTGTCTTTACGAATGATGAGGACATTTGTCTCTGTAACAGGTTTCGTACAATCATCAACACCTTGATCAGGATCGGACCGGCGATCCTCACGTTTGGACAGCTCATCGTTGTGAGTTGTGAAGCATCCACGAGTGTTTTTGATTTCCCCCAGGAAGCTTCAGGAAGTCAGGCTGCTCGCTCTATAGCCATGCTAGCGGCTACTTTGAGCTAATGCTAACAAGTGACAGGCTAACATAATGTTTGCAATGCATCACCATCTTAGATTAGCGTAACTTGCTCATTAGAATCATACAGACTGAGGCAACATGATCCGCTGCAACCAGGAATCCACCAGCCGACAAACACCAACAGAATTAGCATTAGCATATCATCAATACCGCTGCAAAGGACATTTTCATTTATCTCTCTATTGACAGTAGCACTATTTTTGAATTTATAGTGAACTAATAGTAATAATTTCAGTAATAATGCTCACAAATATTGATGTGTCAACAATAATCTACAGCCATGCTAGCAGCTCTGTGACGCTGTTCTTGGGTACAGTGCTAGTTTAAGCTAAATGCTAACATTACCATGCTAACGTGGTCACAAAAATAATGCTAACATCCTGATGTTTCCTAAGTGTGATGTTTACCATGTTCACCATCTTAGTTTAGCATGTTCGGTTGCTAATATTAGCGACTTCGCAATGAAATCAGAGGAAAGTGGAGGTTTTTCGAGGTGTTTGTGAAAAGTCGTATGATCATGAGTTCTTCCAGTTCATCGTGAGAGGAACATGAATGTCAACTCCACTGGAAGTTGTTGAGGTGTTTCTGTCGGGACCAGTAACAGAGAGTCAGCGTCGCGGTGCTGATGCCGAACCTCTCCACAGGTGGTGTACTACGTCTTTGCCATGGTCGGGATGGAGCTGTTCAAACACAAGGTGACGTTTTACCGGGACCCCGGCGACCCGGCGAAGGCGTTCTGCGGAAACCCGCTGCTGCAGGGAACGGCCTTCGCACACCTCAACTACTGCAAGAACAACTTCAACAACGTGGTCTCCTCCTTCATCCTGCTGGTGGAGCTCACCGTGGTCAACCAGTGGCACGATATCCTTCGCCTGAACGCCCCACACGGGGAAATTCTGTGGATGTACAGTAGCACGTACAGTACAGAGGAGTAGAAGTGTCAAATAACATGATGAAATTCTTTGTTTCAGGATGATTCCGATTTCTCTCTGTGATTCCTTAACGTGACTCCACTGCTCAGCAGCGGCTTCGCCACCGTCACTCACATGTCAGCCAGGATCTTCTTCGTCATCTTCCACGTCCTGGTCGTCATCGTCATCATCAAGTAAGACAAAAATAAACAACCCTGCGGCTACAAACCCGACGCGACGCGTGACGCGTGACGCCCCCGTCGTCACGTCTCGCTCGCGGCTCTTTTGTCTTCCAGCATCTTCGTGGCGTTCGTCCTCGAGGCGTTCTTCGTGGAGTACTCGGTGGATAAGAGCGACCTGCAGACGTCTCTGGAGAAGAAGATCGAGGAGCTGGAGCTGGCCGTGGAGCGGTACGTCTCCATGACAACCACAGACACAATCTGGGCCCTGGTTATGGGTTGTTTTTTTTCACGCATTTATTAAAACACAGCGACAGATTAGTGTTTCAGAAACGTATAATGAGACTTGAGTCTCAAATCTATTTTTTTTTTTTTAACAGTATTATGGAATATTAACGACCATAAAACAAAAGCAAAAACAAAAAAATTAACGGCAAATTTGGAAAATCATGGAGATGATCCGAATAAAAAAACACATCACCGCTTCGGGCCTTTTAAATTTCTTCACTCGTTTAGAGGCTGAATAATATTTATGGTCCAACATGTGAAATACATTTTTTAAAGTCGCTTTTTTCTTCTATGCTTATGAGCCCTCTTGTTTTCTTATCTTATTTCATTAGAATCATTAAAAAATGATAATAAAAAGATCCAATAATTCACAAGAAGACTGGAGGAAAATCTAAATGTTAACTTTTTAAAACTTATATCCAGTTAATCATCCGTGTCCCCTCGTCGGGACGGGAACCACGGGTTTGAAACAGTTAGAAATATGGAAAAAAATGATGGTTAACAAATTTAACGTTTAATGTTCAGATTTAAAATCACTTTTTGTTTTTGTGATCCACTTTGGGATTTGATGCTTTTTTTTTTTGCCCCAGGTTTCGTCTGGAAGGAAACACGACCACGAGTTTACTTGGTTTAGATTATAGATTTTGTTGTTATGGTTTCTTTTACAGTCAAATGATGAATTGTGTGTGTGGTGATGTCGTTTTGTTCTTCCAGGGAGAAGCTGCAGGAAAACCTGGTGGACGCCATGGAAACCGTCGACAATGACCTGGGAACCGGCCAATCGCAGACGGCGAACAAACCGACCCTGATGTTTAAAATTGCTTCAAAAAGTAAGAGAAATATCATTTTTTACTATTATTAATGAATATATTTTTTTCGTAGTGCTCTACAATATTACCACCAAACTTGTTGTGGGTTAATCTGTTGGTTTTTTGTTCCTTTTTCTGAATTAATTTTTTGTGATGTATTTACTCCCGTGTATTCAATTACTTATTCATTCATTATTTATTTTGATTCCGTTCTATATAAATACATATATTTTTTATTATTTGGTTTATTTATTTATTTTCAAACATAAAATGTTGTATACGTGAGTGCTGCACTATGTGAACCAACTGTGATTCCAATATAACTTTTAATAGATTTAAAAAAATTAATATATATATAAAAAATTAAATAAAATTAAAAAGTAATAGACCCTGAGAGCTGAAGGAGGCGACGGTGAACGAGAGGAGAGACGATTTAATGAATGAGACTACTGTAACAGTAGAGGCTTTTATTTTGAAACATATTTCATGTTCCTGTCAATCACAGTATTGATTATGGGTATTGGTGATGTCACTGACCTGTGTGTGTGTGTGTGTGTGTGTGTCAGGATATCGGACGGTGGACGCCTTGTTGCAGCGGATGTTCGAGGCCGATCTCGACTCCGAGGACTTCGCCGAGGGCTCCGACCCCGACGCTCCGACCGACGGGAACTTTGCCAACCCGTCGTTCGGCTCGGCGTAGAAACGATAATGTTCAAATGTAAAATGAACGGGAACCAGATCCGGATGTTCAGTCGTTATATTTTTTATATTACTGTCTTGTAGCTTCTCTGGAGAGACGCAAAAAAGAAATTTGTATTTTTCTCATAAAGACGATTTACACTTGAACTTCCTGTTGGTGTTTGTTTCTGTCTCTGAGTGACAGCGTCACCATGTCACGGACGTATCGTCCCGGACGACGACGAGCATCCGCAGCTTCAGGAGCAGAACTCTGATGGTTTTATTTATCATTGGAGATATAAAAAATGATTTATTAATAAAAATAGATAGGTACTTTATTTATCCCAAGCTGGAAAATGCTGGTGTTACAGCAGCAAGTTTCACACAACACACTCTAAAAAATAGAGTATACAATATTCACAAAAACAAATATACGAATTACAGAAAAAATATAGAGAATTACATGAAAAATGAATAGTGGAAGGGTAGGTTTTTCATCAAAAAAGAAGTGAAAGACCAGAAAAAAGAAGGAAATCAAAATATGAATCATGTTTATATATAATCAATATTTTTTTACTTTTTATACTGATTTGACTGTGAGCAGAACAGACTCCGTATCAGCAGGGGGCGGTGTGGAGCTGCAGCTCGTGTGTGTGTGTGTGTGTGTGTGTGTGTGTGTGTGTGTGTGTGTGTGTGTGTGTGTGTGTGTGTGTGTGTGGTGCTGATGCTGATGCTGATGCTGTGGAGATGATGGAGATGGAGCGGAGGGAGTGGATCCCGATCCCGCTCGGTTCTCTGTCGTCCGGACGGAAAACAACAACAACAACAACAACAACAACAACGTTCAGGTGAGAAACAAACCAAACAAACAAACAAACAACAGCTGCAGAGAAACGACGCGACGCTGAAGAGTCGAGGTGTGTGTGTGTGTGTGTGTCGAGTACAGAGTCAATCTCATTGTGTTTTATTCACAAATGAGAATCCTCGCGTCTGACAACGTGTAGAACCACAGTGAAACCACAGTAGAACCACAGTAGAACCACAGTAGAACCACAGTGGAACCACAACAGGAACAACAGGCCCGACGCTGCCCGAGCAGGAGGAGGAGGAGGCGTTCAGGTGCTGCTCGGAGGGTGGGACAGCCCAGCGCCGGCGGCTCGTCAATGAAGGAGTCACCGTCAAGTGAGACACAATAACTACAACCAGCAGCGTCCGGTCCGTGTTTTCGGATTAATACAAAAATTAAACAATTAATACAAAAATAAAAGTAAATTGGGGGATGACATTTAAAGAAATAAAAATCATCAAACATCCAGCAGTTGTTGAAACACGCTGGTAGTTAATTTATGATTCACGTTTTCTTTTATTAATCCAAATAAAATATCATATTTTACCTTTATAAAAATGTAAAAAAATTCCCATGAGAAAATATTATATTTCTATATTGAGTAAATCAAATTCAGTATCAGTTATAAATACACAAGAGTCCAGATGTTGACACACTGGACGCTCACTGGCTCAATATTTTCATTGAATATTTCTTCTTTTTTTGGCATTTTTTTTTAAGACAATGATTTTTGGAAAAACCGTCCTGAGCCGTTTTCAGCCCCGAGTCGTGTCTGCAGGAGTGAAATCTGAAACCTGAGGTGGAAACTAGGCAACTGATCAATTTCTTCACTTCCTGCTTGTTTGTCTCGTTGCTCTGAGCAGCTATGGATTATCATTCATCACTGATTAATCTGCCCATTATTATTTTTTTATTTCATTGATCTAAGACCCTTTTTTTTTTGAAGAATCATCAGATTTGAGAGGAAAACAAATGTTGGAAGTTTTGCTTTAAAACTCCAGTGTGTACAATTTAGAATAACTTATCCACAGAAGTTTAATATATTGTCCATAACTATGTGTTCACAGTTTTCAGACGCTGGAAACCGGAAATGGAATCAGCGGTGCGCCACCATGAAGTGTCTCCTGTTGGTCGCTCAGTTGGTTTCATTTTGACACTTTACCACCTGATGGCGCCAGACAATTATAAAAATGACACACGTTTTTTCGTGAAAACTTTTACATTGAAACGTAAAACGTTGACACTTCATGAAAACTTCATGGCATCTGGTGGTAAAGTTGCAAACCACAACCAACTGAGCGACCGACAGGGGACAATTTATGACGGCGCACCGCCGATTCCACTTCCTGTTTCCATCAGCGTCTGAAAATTCAACGTGAACGCAACGTGTTCTGGACGTTTAGTTCAACAACGTATTCAACACGACGTAGAAACATGGAGACTCACACGGAGGTCGGTCCACCTCATGGAACTATATTTAACTCTTATATGAACACAGAGTTATGGACAATACAGTATATTCAATTTCTGTGAATAAGTTCTTCTGAATATTACACCCTGTGGCTTTAAAGTTCTGTGCTTGTGTTTGAATCTTTTAATCAAAATAACGTGAACGTTTCAGGTTTTAACGAAAAAATTATGTAACTTGTGAAAGTTTATTGTTATAACGTGAAAAATTTATTATTTTAACAATAAACTTTTCACGTTATAACATGATACTGATCCATTTTAGTTTTTCTGCCGTATAATACAGACTCATAACTTTAACATGTTCACTCTATAAGGGCTGAAACCAACAGTAATTCACTGTATGTTTTCTATAAACTCAATGTCTGTCATATTAATTAAGTTCGCGAATGAGAACATTATCAAATAAATATCATACAAGTTAATCTATTATAAACAAATGAAGAATGTGCCCAGCGATGATATGAAATAATATTTAACAATAGTTTATTTTTTAGACGAAGGGAACAAAAGCTCCAATCTGTGTTTGCGTTGAGGCGATGAGGGAGTTTTATTTTGAAAACCGTGGCCGGATGTTGTGGCTGTGTGACGGCGTCTTGACGCTGGTGGAGCTGCAGAGCTGCAGTGCGGACAAACGGGCTGGAGCCGGAGAACCTGACTCCCTCACACCGCCTCTCCAGCGCCGAGCCCGGGGTCCGCGTCGCCCTCAGCCCGGCCTCTGGATCCGCGTCTTCTGCCGGTCGGACTCCTGGATCCGGTCCAGCAGGAGGAGGGTACCACGAGTCCGCATCCTCCTCCTCCTCCTCCACAGCTGCAGCCGCGGAGAACCGGAGGAGGACCCGGACCCGGACCCGGACCCGGACCCGGGCAGCGGCGGTTTTACTGCTCCAGGACTCGTGGGAATTAGGAGAATCCGATCTGGTCTTTGTCTGGACCCCGTGGTCCTGCAGCGGGTCTGCGCTGCACCGGGCGGCCGGTCCGGTCTGAGACCGGGGGACTGGTTCATCCTGTGGGAGTCTGAGGCCCGAGCCACGGCCCCCCCTCAGAGGAACGGTGGGTTTTCTGGACCAGGACGTTTTGTGCCGAAATATAATCCCAGATGAAGATTCCCAAAAGGCGGAAAAGGAGCGGACGGTGCGCCAGGTAGGCCTGATCCGGGTCCAGGTCCGGCCCGGACTACAGGGGATCAGGCTGTGTGTGTGTGTGTGTGTGTGTGTGTGTGCGTGCGTGTGCGTGTGTGTGTGTGTGCGTGTGCGCGCTGCAGTGATGCGTTAACGGAATGAAGAGTGAATTGAGGCTGATCGGAACATTGAGACCCGGGACGGATCCGGTCCGGACCGTGTCACTGTCTAATGATCTGTACTGTCAATCATAACTCGGGTCAGTCCGGGCCAGATTTATTGATCCAGCAGGATGTGATGTTGCGCAGGCGCACAGAGGACCCATGACTGTGCACTGCAGAGGAGAGATTCAGATTCAATATGAGTGATGCGGAGAGGAGAGGCAGGTGGGGAGGGAGGGGCGGGGGGAGCAACCCTGGACCAGAGCGGAAGTGCGTCACTGAACCACACGCTCTGCCTCTTGTTCGTTTATGTTCAACATTTATTATTTAATTTGATTTTTTTAAATTCTGTGATTGTTACAAAAACAATAGAGCAACAATATCACAACGAACAGTCGGCGTACGGAAGAACTCTTGTGTCAAAATGTATCAATTCATATCCAAAGTATATTAATGAAATGAGTCACGAACAAGCAGTTCATAAACATTCAAGTGAAAAAAACTATATTCAATCAAATCAATCTATATTCCCAAAGTAGAAACCATCTAACAACAAAATGTCTTTTTTGTAATAATTGTGAATTAAAAAAAAAATTGAACTCTTGAATATGAGATACTGGCAGCAAAACATGACAAGCTACATATTCAAATAAATAAGATATTAAAAAAGTTAGTAGGTAGCTTATTTTGTATTTTTCTGATCATTTTATGTTTATGTTTTTAACACATTTTTTCTTTATTCATGACCTTAGGAATCTGTATTTGTTAATTTTAAACACTTAAACTTTCTGATATTAGACAAAACAATCTATTATCTGAGTGAGAAATAGGCAATAACACGACATTATAATATAATAACATGACTTCAGAGTTCGACTCGATTTTACATTTTAACATGTAACTTCCTTGTATTTCTTTCCTCATCTTGACTGGTCGTCGTATGAATTTATTCGCAGCATCGACGTTCAGAGAACAAACACGGAACAGTTTCCTTTTCTCATCTGATGCCAAATAAATCACCATCACGTTTCAAAAAGATCAAAGTCTCCAAACTCCGGTCGCTGTGTTTCCATACAGATGTTTTCATGCGTCTGGAGGGAAACGGCGAAAATCGTTCTCGTTAGCGTTGCCTCGTTCTCGTTGCCTCGTTCTTGTTAGCTTTGCCTCGTTCTCGTTGCCTCGTTCTCGTTAGCGTTGCCTCATTCTCGTTGCCTCGTTGTCGTTAGCGTTGCCTCGTTCTCGTTGCCTCGTTCTTGTTAGCGTTGCCTCGTTCTCGTTAGCGTTGCCTCGTTCTTGTTAGCGTTGCCTCGTTCTCGTTAGCGTTGCCTCGTTCTCGTTAGCGTTGCCTCGTTCTAGTTAGCGTTGCGTCATTCTTGTTGCATTGTTCTCGTTAGCGTTGCCTCGTTCTCGTTAGCGTTGCGTCATTCTTGTTGCATTGTTCTCGTTAGCGGTGCCTCGTTCTCGTTAGCGTTGCCTCGTTCTAGTTAGCTTTGCTTCGTTCTAGTTAGCGTTGCGTCATTCTTGTTGCATTGTTCTCGTTAGCGTTGCCTCGTTCTCGTTAGCGTTGCCTCGTTCTCGTTAGCGTTGCGTCATTCTTGTTGCATTGTTCTCGTTAGCGGTGCCTCGTTCTCGTTAGCGTTGCCTCGTTCTAGTTAGCGTTGCCTCGTTCTAGTTAGCGTTGCGTCATTCTTGTTGCATTGTTCTCGTTAGCGTTGGCTCGTTCTCGTTAGCATTGTCCCTCCGCGTGTTTGGTGAACTTGGCATCACATGGAAAATGTATATGAATCCACATCTGTTCAGGTTACACGAGTAAATTTACTGTCTGCGGATCTGAAGGTGTCGCCCCTCTACGCTCCGCCCCCCTCCCTCACCTCACCTCACCTGTGATGTCACTGTTTGAGCCTTATTGTGCCCTCTGTTTTGGCTTGTAGGCTAACACACGAACAGGAAGGGTTTTGTCGCGCTCAGGATTTGTTGTAAGCCGTCAGGTTTTCCGGAAGCTCAGAACTATGGTGAGCTCGGACTGACGTCCATTAGATCAGAAACTGGAATGACGCAGCCCGGCTTCTTGGCAGAGCACAGCACCCCCCCACCCCCCACTGCCCCACCCCCTCCCCCTCCTCCCTGCTAGTGAGCAGATTGGTAGATCTGTAGGTGAAGAAGAGGAGGAGGAGGAGAGGAAGAGCAGACTGTGGTTGGAAGGAAGAAAGAGAGTGAGGATGTTTCGCTCTGATCAGCTGCTGAGACGCTTGAACGCACCAGAACATTCTGCTGCGGGACCACAGAGTTTCTCTCAGTCGCCGAACACCTCAGTGCCGCCTTTATTACTATACTCTACTTTATTATATATATCTACTACTATATAAACTAACATGATGCAACACCATTCCACACTTCACTGCACCATAACATTGGAGGATGATGTTCTCACTCTTATTGTGTACAACCACAACACACACTATAATACACACCAGGGTTTTTATAGTTAAAGGAAACAACGCTGCGTTCAAACCAAACGAGTTGTGTTACTCACGTGAGTTTGATCATCGGAAAGTAAACACAACCCAAGAATATCCTCGGATGTCACTGACGTCCACGTTCACGTCTGATGATCTCGGCGCTAATTGGCTTTCATGACTTCGCGTCACACGAATGACGCGTCTTAGCGTTTTAATTTGTGTGAGTTGACATCAATTTCGCGTCTATTGGTGTCTTTGCGTTGACTTCGTATGTAATCTCCTCGCGTTTGGTGTGAACGCAGCATTGGACTTAATTCCTCAAAATAAAAATAAGAGTACTCATGTAGTGGTTCCAATCTTTTCTTACTGCACTGCTCTATGTATGACATCATACTGTGCTTTTATTTTACAGTATTATAGCCGTTGTGATCGGACCAGTTACTCTCTTACATTAGATACGCTGTTGTGTAATACTGTCGCAGTGTATTCTGGGAATCTCTGTGGCCCCGCCCCTCTGCAGTGACTGGCGGCTCAGCGGCGTCTTGAGGCCTGCAGCAGGTTTCACTGCATCTCCAGTGTCACAGTCGCTCTCAGCCGCCGCGACGACGACGATGGTGATGATGATGATGATGCTGATGCTGATGCTGTATCGCTGGTGCAGCGACGCCTCCTCCTCTCCCTCCCAGTCCGTCCAGTCCTCTCGTCAGAGCTGGTCTGACTGGAAACAGACGCGGACGCTCTCCACGACACCTCGCAGTCCGCCTGAGCTCTGCATGCACTGATGACGGCCCGTGGCATTGCATGCAGAACCGCATGGTTTGGGGACCGACATTGCATCACTTTGATCGTAAAATTTCCCCCCTCCCCCCACGAATCCGACGGACGGCGAGAACCGTCCACTGCAGATACGCTGTGCGAGGAGGCCGACGCGTGACGACAGAGCGACCGCGGGAGTGGAGCTCCGTTCGACTCTGCTGATGTTCGTGTTTCAACCACTGTGAATCCAGATCCAGTGTTCGTTGTCGTCGGTCCGACTGATCTGCTGCTCCAGGATTTGATGAACTTGCCAATGCAGCAATAAAATAACCAAACCAACCAAATATAAACAAACCTCGATGTGGGACCTTTTTTTAACCCTGAATTTGTCTTCTCAGGCAGAGCTCACTCCCGGGCTGATTGGTCCACAACGAGCTCCTCCACAGCTCCAATCTGAGAAGACTGTCTCTGACATGGACCCAAACTCAGAACCAAATACCTCGACATAAAGATTTGACTCATGGAGCTCGTTGGGCGTGGTACTCAACTTGGGAGTGAGCACTACCTGCCAGTCCAGATTCGGGGCCAAAAAATATTCTTGTAGTAACAAGTTTAAAATTTTACCTCTGTGACCAAACAAAACGGCACCAATCACAAATGATTCTCCTGTCACTGTGAGGGCTGGGCATCGCTTCAAAAGTATTGATCCTTCCACTGATACAATGCTGGAATAATTTAAACGTATATTTCTGCAAAACCAAAATCAGGAAATTATTCATGAATCACAGACCTGACAGGTAAAGAGCTCGGTGTTCAGGTGCCCAGCCCTCGTCAGCATTATTGATCCTTTATTGATCTTTTTAAAGGAAGAGTTGAACAGAGTTCAGATTCACAACACTTCTCATGTCTGCTGCTACTTTCAGCAGCTGCTTAGCTTAGCTTAGCATTAGGACGGGGAAGCAGTCTCACAACAGAGAAATAGTTCGTCAGCCATTCGATATCCCAAAACAGGATATATATCGTGTTAATGAGTGAGCGTTAGAGCTGCTGGGTTTGTGGATTAACCTCGTACCTGGGGACAGAACCAGGCAAGCTCCTTCCACCCTTTTCTAGTCTTTATGCTAAGCTAAGCTAAAGGTTAAATATAAAAAGTGAATACTCCCAAATTTGTCAAACATTTCCTTTAACTTGACACAAACAAGGGTTCTGATGTAATCACATTCTCCTTCAGTTGAGGGATCATGTATGGATCCAGCTGGATTTCTGCTCAATGCATCTGTCTGTGCGCCAATGTCACTTCCCACGGCGCAGGATTTGCGTTGGTGCCGTTTTGTT
>NC_061522.1:832500-885000 GCF_022379125.1 Scophthalmus maximus | reverse complement strand
GATCGCTGCAGCGCTCTGGAGAACGCAGACACCGTCACGACTCTGATACGAGACGGTCTGGCTCATCACAACCAACAAATGTCATTGTTGTGATGGAGAGGACCAGCGTACTGTCAGCAGCACCGGTCCAAAGTCTGATCGTACTTCACCAAAATCGATGGGGACGACGTTTAAATACGTTTCATTTTTATTTGTCTTTTTCTGACTTAAGATGCTCACCTTTTTTTTTTTGATAGACTAGATGGTGAGAAAAAAAAATCATGATCGAGATCGTGGATCGATCCAATCGATTTAGAAGTCCAACTTAATATCTATAAGATTCAACAATCATCCTTAACAATCTTACAACTCATTTTCCAACAGCCAAATAAATCTCTCTCGCAGTATCGAATATATTCCATGTGTCACGGCCTGTTGCACGTGAGATGTATTAAATCACTGTACCGCGACTACAAACTGTCACGTGAAATTTTGTAAAGGCATAAGACTTTAAAGTTTAAAACTTTTAAAACCATGAATGAATTTAATGAAGATTAAAGAATGTTTTAATACCGACGCAGGTTTCAGGGTCGACTAGAATCATCACACCGGTGTGATTGTCTGCGTTTATGAAACTGTGCTTGAGAGGAGATATATATCGTATATCACGATACAACAAAAATATCATCTTTATTGAATTTGGTGTTTAGATGTTTATTAAAATCCTCTCCTCTACAGCAGCTGTTACTGTACCTCGACGTTCAGTCTGTATTGATTCATCATCAGTTCTCTCTTGTTATTCATGTTCTGTGATGTTTTCTGTTGCTTTCTTTATTTTCTTTATCTGTTTTTTTAATTTTCCTCTTTTTTACGTTTCAGTGTTGTTTTTTGTGTTGTTTTTTTTACAGTTCCTTTGGACTTATGATTTTGACGTGCATGCCTCCCGTTTCTCCATCATCTCCATGGTTACCCAGGGATGTGAGTGGTTTCTATAGCGACAAGACGGGTCACATGCCCCATTACACCTACCACCTGTGTTTTATTACACATACTGTAAATCCTTGAGGTCATCAGGCCACTTCCTGTTTTCTTTTATGTTTGTACAATAAGAACTAAGTCGTGTGTTGGATTGTTCGGCCTTTGGCGGAGTGTTTGTTGCTGTAATGCTCATTTAAGCCACAAGACGACGAGGTGCACCAAAATAAATCCAAAAATGAGCAACAGCATTTGTTGTTTCAAAGAATAAAAATAAATTAAACGGGTTTTAAAACTCGTTCGTACGAATGACAACCTGTTCTGAGATCAGCTGACATCCTCAAGCTTCACTGATTGACAGTTATTTTACATCACTGACACATAATATACATTTATTTTGCTCGTTTTACATTGTTAAAACATGAGGCGACGGAGCGAGAGAACAGATGAAACACAGGAGTCGTGCTCACGACCTCAACAGCTGCCTCTTCTTTCTTTTTTATGTGGTGCCTCAGATTTGCAAAAATGTCTTTTAGTTAAAATTAGTCGTATTTTATTCAGGAGGATGTGATATAGGAAGTAAAGTGGCGATGAGGAAGCTTGTTGACGTCGCTTCTCTCTAACTTTGCTCTGTGGTGTGTGCAGCCGAGGACCGTGGCCGGTTTCAGAGGGACGGTCCGATACGCGTCAGTCAACGCTCATAAAAACAAGGTCGGTGCTGTTTTTAAAGATGTTTTATTTCTTTCTGTAAGTGACTGGGTGAAAATGAAGTATGTGACAGGTATGGAGTGTGATGATGTGAAGATCCTGTCAGTCAGTTTGATGAGAGACTTTGTCAAAATAATGACTCACCATCTTCTCTTCAGTGTTTTGTCACAACGTTTCTCATTATAATTATTAAAAGCTTTTTTTTTCATCACATTGGCAGAAATGAGCTTCCATACATAAAAAATTATATATTATCATATATTATGAAGTATTTCAAGTAGCGTTAACGTTTAAACTGGATCATCTTTTTGTGTGTGTGTGTTCCTTCAGGAAATGGGTCGTCATGACGACCTGTGGTCGTTGTTTTACATGTTGGTGGAGTTTGCTGTTGGACAGTTGCCGTGGCGAAAGATCAAAGATAAGGTAACGTTCACAAGAACTACCTCTTCGAACACGTACAACAGCAACAAGAACAACAAGAACAACTCATTTTAACAATATCAACCATGATATGAACCACATTGACCTGCAGGTGTCAGAGTTTCTTTTCGTATCGCATTAAAACCTGTATTCATGGTCCTGACGATGTAATGACCGACTCCGCCTCTTCCACATGAACCCTGGGTCGAATGAGACGGTTGATATCCAGCTTCGTAGTTCAGGTTAGATCAGGGCGATGTTAGGTTAAATTAAGACAGATTACGAAAACATATCCTTGGTTTGTTGAACTCGTTCCGTAGTCCAGACCCCTGGTGGACACACGATGATGATCTTCTTCTGGTTGTAGGAGAAGGCAGCTGGTTACTAGACAAGTTGCATGGCCGACGCAGGTTTCACTGCTTTACAACACGAGACAACATCATGACGTAAGGGGTTTTGATGTTGTTTCTTCCAGGAACAAGTTGGTCAGATCAAGGAGCGTTATGACCATCGGATGCTGCTCAAACACATGCCTTCAGAGTTTAACATCTTCCTGGACCACGTCCTGGCCCTGGACTACTACACCAAACCAGACTACCAGGTACACGCTGTGAAACGAACCGTGTGGTTCCGTCTGCAGGTACGCGTCTGCTTCAGGTTTAACGGCTCCAGCTGTTTGTTTGTTGTCCAGCTGCTGATGTCGGTGTTTGAGAACAGCATGAAGGAGCGAATCATCACGGAGAACGAGCCTTTCGACTGGGAGAAGGGAGGCGGCGACGTCACGCTGTCGACCAGCGCCTCCACCCAACCACAGCACAACACCCGACCCACCGCCGCCATGGTGGGGTAAGAACCAGACCATCGGCTCCGTGACAGACGCCTGCAGAACCAGAACCCAACTGAAGAGCGAATGTCTGACTCCGATTAAGACTGTTTCCAGATCTCAGATATCAATTTACTAAATAGTTTAAATAAATTGGAGTTTTCACTCAGTCCCCTTTTTGTTCTCACACATGAGAGGAGCTTGCCTGGACAGGTCCTAATCCACCTGGGCGATAGATTAACGATCCCATCGAAATGAACAATTGGTTCATAATATTGTCTAATGGTTCAGATTCCAGATCTCAGATCAACTTGGTGACAATAGTCTTATACTGATAGTAACGAAGGACTAAAACTATCAAAAAAAGACAAGTATTACTACTAAATAAGTATTAATAAATTGGAGTTTTCTTGTCAGCCAGTCAGATCTAAATCTAATGGGACAGGTTTTAATCTTCCTGAACAGGTCTTAATCTACATGGACAGATCTTAATCTACCTGGACAAGTCTTAATCTACCTGGACAGGTCTTAATCTACCTGGAAAGGTCTTAATCTACATGGACAAGTCTTAATCTACCTGGACAAGTCTTAATCTACCTGGACAGGTCTTAATCTACCTGGACAGGTCTTAATCTACATGGACAAGTCTTAATCTACCTGGACAGGTCTTAATCTACCTGGACAAGTCTTAATCTACCTGGACAAGTCTTAATCTACCTGGACAAGTCTTAATCTACCTGGACAGGTCTTAATCTACATGGACAAGTCTTAATCTACCTGGACAGGTCTTAATCTACATGGACAAGTCTTAATCTACCTGGACAGGTCTTAATCTACCTGGACAGGTCTTAATCTACCTGGACAAGTCTTAATCTACCTGGACAGGTCTGAATCTACATGGACAAGTCTTAATCTACCTGGACAAGTCTTAATCTACCTGGACAGATCTTAATCTACCTGGACAGATCTTAATCTATTTGGTCAAGTCTTAATACAGCTGGGCGATAGATTAACAATCCCATCGCAATGAACAATTGGTTCTTAATAGTGTGTAATGGTTCTCATGTTCTCTGTCCACAGAGCCATCGTGACGCCGGTCCCTGGAGATCTTCAGCGGGAGAACACTGATGATGTTCTGCAGGACGAACACCTCAGCGATCAGGAGAACGCCCCCCCGGCCCCGCCCAGTCGACCCCCCGGGGAGATGAGTGTCCAGCAGGGCGGAGAGCCGGGAGAGGCCTGGGAGGACACGGACTTCAACCGCAACCGTCTCCGGATCAGCCTGAACAAGGTTCGACCTGAACACCCGTCAGTTGTAAAGCTGGTAGCTAAAAGGATTCATGTTTAATCTTCATCTGTATTTTATGTTTGTACTAGAACATTGGTCAAACATTCACATATGGTCCTGCTTTTGTAACGACCAGCGCAAGCAGTGGTCCGATAGTTTGGTGTCTTCTCGACCTTGAAAGTAGCAATTACAGACAAATCCCTGAAATGCAGCCAAACCATTTTAATTAAACATTCCGCAGCCACTAAATGTGGGTAAAGCTGGAACGTCTGTTAATTAGTCTGCATTAACTATAGATTAGTAATAGTTTTGACAGTATCTGTTGTCCACAGCTGCTTTATTCTGTATGTATGTAGGAGGATGTCAACAGATCTGAGACTTGATTAAATCCTGTACACACACGTCAGATGGGTCAGTTATGACTCAGCATTCTGCCGCTCAAGTGTAATAAAGTAGAATTATGAGCGAAACATCTTTTGGATTGATGAAATGATATAAACAGCTTTGCCAGGCAATTTATTTTTATGGTTTGATTTCTATCGTTCTGTCCTTCAGGGGGCTCAGGAGGAGGAGGCGGGCCGGTCGGTGTGTCCAGTGTCGCCAGTTCGAGGCGGAGCCCCCGAGTCGCCGACAGGTCAAGGTCGGTCTCTACGTTACCGCCGGGTCAACAGCCCCGAATCTGAGCGCCTGTCTGCTGCCGAGGGCCGGGCCGACGCCTACGGACAGAGGTGACATGAAACTACTCAAAACACTGCGGGAGGTTTAAAGAGCTGGAAGCAGCACGTCTGCCAAGTGTGTTATACAGTTTTAAAGGTTCTGGATGATACAAATAAAGACGAGACGGACTTGACAGCTGTGAGACTTGAGATTCTAAAGCAAAGATATTAAAATCTAAAGTTTCTTGACTCTCAAGAGTCTGTTTTACCCACAGACTTGAGACTTTCTCAGCTCACGTGAGACTTGACTTGAGACATTCTGTGACTTGTTACTTGACTTGTACCTGTCTTGACTCACATACAATTTGATATTCCCTTTACTTACTCAAACTTGGAGGTTTACTCAAGACTATCTCTGAAAAGACTTGAAGGTTGACTTGCTCTCGTAAACTTTAGACTTGGGATGTCTCAGCTGACTTTAGACTTGACTCAAGCTTCCTCTTATGGAATTAAAAGTTAGAAAAGACTTGGAATCGTCTTAACTGACTTGAGCCTTGTCTTGAGTCACTTTTTGACAAGACTTAGGAGTTAACTGGGTCATGCACTAAAGACTTCCCTTGGAATTGTCTCAACTGACTTGGGCTCATCCTCGTCTACTCTGGTCTTGATTTGAAACTTCCTTTGACAAGATGTGTGACTTGGGTCAATACTTGAGATTTACCCTGACGAGACATGT
This sequence comes from Scophthalmus maximus, assembly GCF_022379125.1. Taxonomy (NCBI): domain Eukaryota; kingdom Metazoa; phylum Chordata; class Actinopteri; order Pleuronectiformes; family Scophthalmidae; genus Scophthalmus; species Scophthalmus maximus. Next base: position 879,415 of record NC_061522.1, on the reverse strand, counting down.
GACTCGACCTGAACTTGCCCTCAAGGTTTTTCCTCAAACATCTAAGAATTAACTTGGGATGTTTGACTCGACTCAGCTTTGCCCTGAAGAGCTTTAAGACTTGAGTTTGTACTTGACAAAAGCTTTGACTCACCAAGACGTCTGTCTGTGTTTTCCTCCAGGTCTAGGATGGACATCCTCGGATCTCCATCTCGTCACGTCTACTCCTCCCAGCCGGCTCAGATGCTGTCCGTCGACCCCGGTTTCCGCGGCGATCGACAGGCCAGTGGTCGCCAGGAGGTGTCGGTGGCGTCCGCCGACCAGGAGGCGCACAGCAACGCCTTCATCCGCTCCGTTCCGCTGGCCGAGGAGGAGGATTTCGACAGTAAAGAGTGGGTGATCATCGACAAAGAGACGGAATTACGAGACTTCCAACCGACCACGTCGGGGACGACTGACGAGGAGCCAGAGGAGCTCCGCCCCCTGGAGGAGCAGGAGGAGCGGAGGAGGCTCAGGGTCGCAGGTAGGAGCCTCTGCATACACCTGAAAAAACCACAGAGACAAAGAGAGGACTAGCTAGAACCATGTTGCTAGCTAGTCCTCTGGAGACAAACAAGGCGTTGCACCGACCTGACTTGAAAATTACTTTCTTCTTTTTATGCAACAAAATCAGCTGTTTTATTTCCCTGTTCTTGTTGTTATTTGCCCGATCAAAACTTTTACAAGACAAAATTTCACACGCAAAACTTATCTGCTTGCTAATTTCCATCTGCGGTCCGTAGGGAAGTTAGACCCAATACAACAGGTACAGCAGTATAAACACAATCTCACAAACCACTCACATTATTTGTGTAAGTACCGATTTTCACACTTCCCGTCTTTTTCCTGCAGGGGAGCTGGTGGTTCGTCCAAAGACCCACACCAGGGAGAGCAGCCGAGGCATGCTGACGCTAACGGAGGAAGAGGCGTCCAGGAGGAGTGGCGGGAGCCCCGCCCAGTCGCCCTGTCACTCGCTGCCGTCGGGACGCCCCCGCCGGAGAGAGTCGGAACCCATTGGACCTCAAAGACCGGTAAGAGAACCAGCCAGCCAATCAGAGGAGAGCTGAGCTCTCCGACAAGCACGTTGGTGGACAGATGGACGGCTGCTGTACACATTCGAAACTCCCAAGGACAATCTGGTTGAAAACCAGACGCTGTCGCAAGGAGGCGCCGCTGCACCATTCATCTGTCTGTCAACGTGCAGCTTAAAGGACAAATCCAGCACGATCCAAGGTTCTGCTGATCTCCAGTTTTCTCCTCTTTGGCAAATTTATACAAGCTTTTAACTTTAGGGTAAGAAGAAAGTAGCGGGTAGTAAGTTAAAAACGTAGCATTCGACCAAGAGGCTGTTGGTTCAATCCCCGCACAAGCATCATTTTCCCCTCGAGGTGGATTTGAGCAAGGCACTAAACCCCCAACTGCTGCAGTGGAGCTGCTCAACTCTGTTTTATACCAACAGTGTACGAATGGCAGTTCCACATATGGGATATTTACCAAATGTCTTATTAGGTTTAATAAGCGTCTTCACACCACAGTTGTAGCGCTGCGGTCAATTTTGTGGAGAAATGGTTTGCTGAGTTTCAGGCCGTGGCCCCGTCGTGTTTCCTCTGGTGCAGTAACGAGGAGTTTGCCTCTTTCTGAACTTCGTTGTGTATAATTTCATTCGGACAGAGTTTGCTCATTGTGGCTGCTGTTGGGTTTGTCTCGATGATAGCTAGGTCCAATGTCTTGAGACAAACTACAACAAATGGATGATTTGAATCAAGAAATATCAAATCAAAGAACTACTAAACGAGACTAATGTTAACTAATGACTGACTAACTGTGTTCACACCAGAAGGGAGTTGCGTGAGTTTGGCCGAACGATCATTTGCGAATAACTCGTATAAACACAACCCATGAATATTTGCTGTTCTTCCTTCCACTTTCTCCAACAAACCTACTCTGACCACACGTAAGCATGAACTGTTGAATGTATAAAGACACTTCCTGTCAAGTCCTCTCCTTCGCCCAGTCACGACACAAGTAGCAACTCGTGTCAAAAAGCTCGGGCTGCCCAAACACCGTGATGATAGTTTTATCCTCCATTTCTGATACGACGTCAGGACGTCTGACCCCGGCGACAGAGGGAGGATCTCAACGCTAACTGGCTTTCACGACAACGTGTCATGAATATAGAGTTGAAATATTAGAACTCCAGCGAGTTAAACGAATTAAGCAAATTACACATCTTCTTCTCGCGCCTCTGCGTATATAGTCTCAGCGCGTTTCGGTGTGAAGAACGCAGCATCAGAATCTGTCAGTCCGTCATCTGCATGGCGCTGGTGGAGTTGTGAGGCAGGTAGAAACGACCTCTCGCCACCTTTCGTCACTTCATTCACTGTTGGAGGTCAAGAGCAACTCATCTGGACTCATGCTGGAATTGTCTTTTAAATATGTGAGAGTGACGACGGGAACATCTGTCACACGCAGTCGACCTGTTCAACCGCCAGCAGCCAGAAGTCTGAGGGCTTCCCCCTCTGCGGTTTACTGTTTACTGTATGTGGCATGAAAGGATCCACAGTCCTGATAAGAAGATTAAATCCCCAAATTGAAATATTTCCTGAAGAAGATTTTGTTGTGCCATCGTGACGGAGCCTGAGGTCGGTTCTGATCAGGTTTAACTGACCGACCCGCTTGGAGACATGGAGCTGCTGTCGTCACCTTCAGCTTCATTTCTTGACCCTGAAGGTGTCGATGGTTTGATTCCCTCCACGACTGCCTGTGACACCTGTTTTCACCTGTTTCCTGCTGTGTGTGAATGGTGACCGCCACCTTTTCCTCCTGACTGGAGCCGAGTTTCAAATCTTTTTAAGTGCTTTGCACCGCTTGTTTAATTCTGAAGGGATGAATGAGAAGCAGCTGCAGCTGTCGAACACGACCGGCAGCCGTGATGCTAATGTGTCAGGATGTAAATGATGTTTTCATCCTCTGTTGTTCTGCTGTTTTCTCTCTCACACACACACACACACACACAGCTTATACCAACAAGTTCTCCCACTCATATGACGAACTATGTGGTATGTGGTAAAAACGACCAATTCCATCGTTTTCCTACACTAGCGCCTCTCCTGGTGACGGGAGGTACGACACAAATACCTTTCACCTCAGAGCATCGTGGGGTTTTATTTGATTGACCAACGCATGGTTGATGATCTCGTGAAGGTAACGGTGATGGTAAGAGTTATTGTGACATGGCAGAGAATACGCACAGTTACTTTACAGAATATAAGCAAATCCATTGAAATACACAAAAGTGACGGATGTACCAGCTCCACCGCTGACCTCTAGTGGTCGTGTACATAACGGCCGCTAGAAGTCAGCGCTCTTTAAAACGACCACATACGTTGGGCCTGTCACGATAATTACGTTATCGACTTATCGTACGATACATAAACATGAACTCAATCATTTTTTATTGGCTTCAATAACTGCCGTTGTGTCTACATGAGTGTTTGTTGACATAAGAATGAATGGTAACAACAGTCCAGGAAGTCTCGCTGCTTCTGTCCACTCGTCTGTTCTCGTCGTGTGATTCATCTGCTACTGGTTTGGTTTATAAAATGTCAGAAAATATGGTTTACTTTGTATTTCGTCTTGAATTTGTTTGTTTTGTCTGGGCAGCAGCAACACAGATCGTGTGGATGCACGTGCAACGAGCCGGAATAGGCCTGAACTGCAAGTTCACACGATTCAGTATCAACAAAAAGAAGTTCTTAAAATGACGACAATGGCGTTTATCACGATAACTTCTCGTACGATATATCGTGACAGGCCTACACAAACGGACCGATCCATGTGTCTGGATTATACTGTTTGATGAGTTTCCATGATGGTGAACAAATGTAAATGTACTATTATAATCAAACAACGGGACAAACTGTGGCGCCTGCTGGTTCACGTCCAGTACCAACGTTCAGCGTGTGGATGTCGATGTAGCGAGTCCGACTTTTCAGGCAGGAGACTCACGTATACTGAGGTTTATTACCCATAAGCATCATTTTTTTTTTAACCATAAACAACTTGTAGAACGAGAGAATTTACAAAAAGACTGGTTTTCAGATGTGGAAAAAAAATGGAACTTATTCCAGAGTTTTTGCAGAATCAAAATCAAAAATCTTCTGTCCTCAGCAGTGGATAAATAATGTCCGTGTTTCAACGCTGAGTTTTATCTTCAACAATAACTTCCTGTCGGAAGCTTTTGATTGATTGATCAGTTTGATTCTTCAGCATCGATCTGTTTCCTGAGAAGCTGATCGTCGTCGTCATGTCGTGGACTCGGTCAGAGACGGATTCCACCTCGGCGGTCGCTCTGAGCTCGGTGTCCTTCAGTCTGGTCGTGTCTCTTGGCTCAGGCGCTCTTGTTTTTGGTGGCAGGAAGTCCTCATGATTATTTTTGGGGCCTTTTTTAAGGTATTAATTGACAGATGCATTTTCTCATAACAAGCATATTTGACTCATAGTTCATAGTCAGAGGTTTGTCACTTGGAGACGATTCATTTCTTCAGTCTGCCAGAACTCCTTCAGGTTCATAGTGTTAACGTGGGTTATGACCTGAGAAGGTGAACGCATCAGTCTCCTGCAGCTCCTCTCTCACAGCCTCCGTCTGAAACCCCCGTCTCTTTAAGGCCCCTCCTCCCAATGAAGCCCAGTCATGCTGATTGGCCAGCTGGCTCCACACTCTCTTGTGATTGGCCCAGCGCGTGTCAGACTGGCCGCCGGCTCTTTGCACTTCTGGAACTTTGTGTCGTCTCCTACTCTCGTCCGGACGACTGACGAGGTGTTTCAGGAGCAGATTCACTTCAGACTTTGGGCTTTTTAACTTTGCAGAAGTTCTTTTTTTTTAAAAACCTCTAAGCCACTAGAGGACAAACAGAAAAAGCAGAATATGTCCCCATCAGTGTTGTTTGTCATGAACTGCAACAACACAAGGACAACAGAAACATCTGCTCAGATAGATGGTCGGCAATCGTTAAACACAAGAAGAGTGGATATGTTTATATATATATATATATACATATATATGTATATATACATATATATATATATATGTATATATATATATGTATAAGTTTCTACTGTCAGTTGGAAGGAAAAACTAAAAAAAGACAAACCAAACATTTAAGGAACTGTGTATTAGTCAATAAAAAATCTTTCAGGATTTCTGGGCTTCCATAAAATAAAGATGGAGGTAAGAGGAAGAGAATCTATGGAAAAAACTAATAGCTGTAAATATTAATATACACAATACAGAAACAAAACACTTATTTATAAACAGATAAACAAAAACAAATAAAAGATCTTCCACGGACCAAACCTGATGAAAATATGGAGGGAAACAATGAATTGCTGGCGTGGAGCTCAGTTTGTCCAGCAGGTGGCACTAAAAGGAGACAGTGGAATGGTTCATCCTGAGGGGAACAGGAATGTGATCAGGACATTTCACCACTTCAGTTTTTTTTGTGGTCATTTTTCTTGTGTGTTTGCTTGTGTAAGTGTCGTCCTGATGGTGGCGCTACAGGGACGTGGGACGGAGTGAAGCACTGGGGAGTCTGAATGTGGAATTATTAAATATCACACTTATTTTTTTAAAATTTGATTTGAAACCCTGCGATTGACATTTGATTTTCCTTTAGCAGGATTTAATTCATCGGTGTGATTTATTGATTTTTTTTTTCAATTTTGTTTTCATTCATTTGTTTTTTTGTGTGTTGCCTTTTAATTTATTCATGCTCTCATTTAATTTATTCACTCATAAGGCAGGTGTGGTCCTCCATACTCCACCATGTGGCTGCCGGACGTCACTGCATCGTCACCGACGTTTCACTTCACCTGCAGCGTAACGTCGCCGCTCTAACTTACCTCTTTTGTTTTGTTTCCGTGAGCGAAACTGTTGGCGAGACATTTTCATTTTCCGTGCCGTTTGTCACCAGTAGCCTCAGAGCGAGCTCTCTGGACTGCCATTCTCTTTTATACTCCTCTCCACACCCCCCCCCCCCCCCACCCCCTCCACATAACCACTGATGCCTTTGCCCCCCCCGACCGATCGATTTAAAAGTACGCGGTATGTCGAGTTTGATTTCGCCCGAGGAGACAGAGAACAGAGCGAGGGTGCCAGTGGGACAACACGAGAAGAAATAAAGTGATGTTTCGGGGTAAGCACAGTTTAGGAATAGTCCTTAACCTTCTGTTCTCTCACTCAGTTTCTGTTCCTCCTCTTCCCTTTTCCTCCTTTGTGTTCCTCCGTTGTGTGTCTGTGTTTTGTGTGCTTGACGACTCCATCTCTCTTTTGTTTTCCCTGTTGTTTGGTTTCTTTCTGCATCTCCAGTGGTAATTCATTTTCTTTCCCTTCAGAAACCCAAAAGCTCAGAGTGTCTCAGACTGTTGTAGACTAGTGAGAATGTTGCAGTTGCTCGTGCCGGTGACTTTGTGTCCTTTTTAAAGTGCTTCTTTTGTGGGGAAGATGTTTTTCCATCATCGCAATGTTACCAGTTAGAGGGATGCTAGTCTGACCAATCTGGCAACCCACACAGCTAACGGCCGATTGGCTCCACTGTCCCGTTAGGTGTTTTTCATATTGTAGCTTCTGTGTAGCATCTTTTAGCTTGTAACTTGTAGACAGATTTACACCGACACTCCTTCAGCTTCTATTCCCAGGCCCCTCCCCCCTCATGACCTTTGACCAATCAGCTGCGAGGCTTTAGATGTGTGAGATCACCCATTGGCTCTCACCTGTCTAACGCCCGGGCGGTCGGGGAGGGGAAGGACACGAGGGCAGGAAGTCAAATCAGAGTGTTGGGATGTAGCCATGTAGCATTTCATTATTTCCCTACAGTCTGTGTTTCATTTATTAACCTCCCCTCCCTCTCTCTGATTGGTCTGCTTGCAGTTGGACGACGACCGGCACCAACCGCGGCCCAATCAGCTGAGGAGGCTGGCCTCCTACGTCTTCTCCTCCTCCACGCTGGAGACGGAGCAGTATCCGCACGCCGGCGGCAGCTTCATCCAGAGGAGCCGCTCGGCCGAGAGCAGCCCCGCCCACGTCACCGCCCACGTCGGCGCCGCGGCCCGGCGGCGGCACGCCGGCACACTGCCGGCGCCCGGCAGCCCCCGGAGCAGACACTCGGTCCTGAACGTGTCGCGGACGCAGCTGCAGCAGATGTTAGCCAAGCTCATGAACAAGAACAGCAGCTGAGGGGCGGACTCGGACCACACACACACACACACACACACGTGAAATACACTGATGCACATATATACACAAATATACATGCACACATTACATATGCAGGGTTAGTCAAAACATTTTTGTGGCCGGGGGCAGAATCGACCCCCTGGCCCCCCCCATAAACTATACTGTATTGATCACCGACTGTGATCAATTCATTCATTTACTATTGATCTATAAATGTCCTTTCACAAGAAAAAAAAAAAAGAGATCCACTCGTTAAATAAAACCTAAAATCATTTTTGAGACTTTAAGACTACTTGAGTTTCTGTATTTTTTTTTGGCCCCTAAACAAGGTTTAGTTTACTTCAGGTCAGCTCCACATGTACAAACACATGTATGACACAGCACACTGAGAGACAGACAATAACCACACACTCACTCACTCACACACACACACACACACACACACACACACACACACACTCACTCACTCACTCACTCACACACACACACACACACACACACACACACACACACACACACTCACGTAGCCCTACCACCGACTTTTCGAGCAGAGGAGCAGGAGAAGAGGACGACGACAGCGCCGCCGCCGGGAAATGTTTTTCCATGCAATAAACTCTCGAAGCCTCTTCGAACCTGATTTGCACACGCCACAGAAAAATGTGAAACTAAGTATTTGCGTCCTTTGTTTCTGTGAAGAAGAAGAAGAAGAAGAAGAAGAAGAAGAAGAAGCAGACGAGTGTGAAACCGAGTGCGGCTGCTGACAGACTGTTAAGCTTTTACAGTATTTGTGCAATTTTATTACGTTTCAATTTTTTTGACGCTTTTCCGGCAAAAACGAAGAGGAGCGATCGGTCGAGGAATGCAGGTCGTCCCGAGGCGATCAACCCCCGCCCCCCCCCCTGTTCATCCCTTCCACTGAGCAATACACCGACGCCGCTTCACCAACACCCAACGTCCTGTTTCATTAAATGTTGTGTGTGAAGAGAGAAAGTGTGAGTTTTCTCTGTGGGAACGTTTCTCACCAATCAATCGATCCGATCGCAGCCTCTCAACTGTTTCTGCGCCGTGTCTCCGTACGGAAGCTTGACAGTGCAAATGTTTGCCACGCGAAAAAATAACAAAACCACAAAAACAGGAAAATAAAAGACGCAGCAAAACGCTTTCAAAAATCAAATTACAGAATAACATTTCTTGGAACTTCAAAATATTCACAACTCAAAAATTTGACTTCAACTAATTAAAGAAAAATCACAACCTCATTTTATAAATGTTAGAAAAGTAAATAAAATAAAAAAATAGACAGAAATATTAACTATACTACATTCAACCCGAGGAAATCAAAACAGCAAAAATGAAGCATCTTCGTCAACGTCTGACAACATTTTTGCTAACTCTGTAGTAAAATTGTATTTATTTATTTATTCATTAACTTTTTTGCATATGGCCAGTGATTTAGCGCACGCAGAACTGTCTTTGCAGTCATATCTCATGCCGAGTCTGTTTGGTGAATGAATGAATTGAAATGGAGGCGGGGCTCTACGTTTGGGGGGGGGGGGGGGGGGCAAATCATTCAGTATTATTGGCTGTTGTTGTTGGTAAAGAATAGTTACACAAATGTTTTCTTTTAAGCTTGTCATTGGATTGTTGCATCTCTTGTTTGTGCATCTGTGGCTATTCCAAATTATTTCATCTGGAGATAAAAAAATTAATTATCTTTAGACGATAGTTGTTGGTCGGTCCAGACGGAAATATCTCATTAAATCTGATTCAGATGTTCATGGTGCTCAGAGGACGAATCCTTAATAACTTGTCATACCCTCTGGCTTGTCATCTAGCACCATCATCAGGTCAATATTTGATTTGATTTGGTTTTCTGACCAGATACCTGCAGAACGTTTGTGTTTACTGCTAATTAGCCCATGTTGCTATGCTAACATTGTAAACACTATACCCTCAGCCTTGTTACAATGCTGACATTAGCATTTAGTTTATTGCTTTGCTGTTTCCACGTGTGGCTGTAGACTCCTAATCTTGTTTCTGACCTTTTTAAGCCTGTTATCCTGAATCAGGATTTATTGATCAGGTAATCAGAATCAGTTTAGCATTGATCTAGAGTTAATGTGTTTATCATGGTAACGGGGGCCTGTACTTCCTGTTCGTCCGAGCCCCTTTGAGTTAATTGTTTTACCCTGGAGACAGAAAAGGGAAAGCGACACATCACGCGACTGTATCGAGGCACTTTGTCGTCTTGGCCATGATGAAATAATCATGATCTTTCAGAAACCACAGCCAGCGGAAGCTACGGTGGGTTGTCGTGGAGATTTACAGACTTTACCATCATTGTTCCTACGTTTGGCTCGTTCATGTTTGAGTTGAATCCAGGTTCTTCTGGAGGACAAGGTCGGTCCTGATCCATTTATTGTGAATTAAAAATCAATGAGATGAGTTTTTAATGGTCGGAGCTTCTTGCCGTCATGGTTCATCAGATTGGAGGTTTCTGATGTCTCGTCAGACGGTAACCTAACCGAGTTGCTTGGATGAGGCTTCTTGGGGAGTAGTTTCATCTTGAGTGTGTCAAGATAAACACTGAGCATCGTTGACTATTTGAATCCATTTGGCTGCGTTTTGTTCTGTTTCTGACGTCATGTTTTATTTACATCGCGCTTCTTCTTCCATCACTTTTACTGCTGCACTTTATACCTGAGTTCAACCCGAGAGGATTTATCTATGAATGCAAAACACAGATGCAATAAGTGAAATGAGGGATGTTCTAACAAAAAAAAATACTTTTTTAAAATGGACAGTCTGGTTGTTTACATGTTTGTTTGTTTTCTTTAACATTTTTAAATCATATCAGTTTTTAGATTTTATTTCGTCCCGGCTTGACCGACACAGGAACCAATGGCTGCCTGAAAGGAAGCAAATCAATCTGATTTAGAAAATGATGCGTAGGAGAGAAATAATTCTTGCGATTAATTAAAATAAAAAAGCACCTCTATAATCTCACTATGACTGCGGTGCAGCAGAGTGAGGGATTTCACAGAGCTAGTCACCACTTTCTCCATTTCACAAACAACGAGACAGAATAACCGTACAAGCACGTATGAGTTGTGTTGCCAAGGGCATATGCGTAGTCAATGTAGCCAGAGTCTGTTTCATTGTTGCGTTGACCTTGTGTTGTTTGGTTTTAGTTAAAGTGTGTTTCCGGGTCTGGACATGTTTAAAATACAAGTATCCTGCTAGATATGGTGCTTAAACGAAGAATCAGGAGTAAACCTGATGGGATCAGCAATTATTTGATGTTCGGATGAAGTATCAGGGACGGAGCGCGTAAGACACCGATTTCATTGTCACAGGCATCAGCATGTTGAGGGACATCCTTATTGTCGTATCCAAAAACAAGAGTAAGGAACGAGTCCTGAAGTGGGAGATTGCGTCACCTCGTTGGGCGTTTCAGTTCCCCCTTGACGTAAAAAAAGAAAGTTACCTCCACGAGTACTCATAAGGAAAAATCCTAGAAAAACAACATTAATAGTTTATCTTATATATATGATGTCTAGCTGTAGTCTCATGAAGAAGTCCATGCGGCTCTTCGAAGCCTCTGGATCTCGAAGGTCCCACTCTCAATGGCTGTTGTCGCTGTCTGGGTAGCGCAATGCAACTTTGAATGACTTTGATTTATTCGTCAATAAAAATGAAAAGAATAGCCATCAAAACTAATAGCAGCGAGTGACATCAAACTAAATTAAATTGGTATGTTTGAGATGTCACCCTTCGAAGGTTCGTCCTTTAAAACAAGACAGAAATCCGAGCTGGTCCCGTCCTGAGACACGTAGGTTTCCAGCAGAAACGTTTATTCCATGTAACTTTAAGAACATTGAGCCATTGAGTGTAGTTGAGTAGTTGAGTGTTGAGTTGTTTCATGTTTTAAAGCTGCTAACATCAAACCAAAGCAGCCGTTTGTGAGTCCAAGCTGCGTCTCCTCGACACGTCCAACAACGTTTTTTTTCCAAAATCTCGCCAGATTAGACTAGCTAGGTCGGTCATTTGGTGCACAGAAGCCAATCTGTTGCTTTCAAAATAAGTTAAGGGCTAAATTAACTTAATATGCGCCACATGCTGTTTCATTAAGCTTCCTACGCCTGAGGTGTTAGCATTAGGTCAGCTTGCGCAGGTGCTGTCTGAACGTGCTGAGGCTCATTTCAGCTCCAGTTTGTTTTCATGCTGCTTCATGCTAACTTCAGGACGTCCTGCCCGTTTTATATTTAGCATATTGTTAGAGAACAACCACTTAGAGAATGTATGAAGCTGCTAACTCTGATATTTATTTTGCACGCTTGCAAAATGATTTCACCTGATTGTCACTGATATATGTTTTGTCCTGTGTCGCCATGAAGGCAGTGCCACATTCAGTTAAATACTGGAGAAGGAAACACACGCTGAGTTTAAATGAAAAATAAAAAAACTATCTGCAGCATTAATGAAGTGTGCCGTACCAACAGACTGTTTACCGACTGTCGACACTCTTTGCATGAGATCTACTGTTAGTACGACACGCACCTCTGACTGTAAAATGACTAAACACAGCACTGTACTGTAATTACGACAAAGACAGTGAATATACACCTGACTGAAAAACGTCTGTGATTTTTTCTGTAAATAATTCACACTGCTACAAAAGAGGATACTCACGGATCAGAGCTGTCGAGTCTACAGGTGGCTTTAAAAAGACAACAAGCAGCAAGAGCCTTTTTTTTAATTATTAGTCTTGATGGACACAGAATCCATTCTTGTTCTTATTCTGCTGATGTGAATTTTTACATCAGCGGAGGAGGTCACGATGCTAAAAAATGATCATGTTTTCGAGGAGCTGTGTGGGACGAAAAATCTGGAAGGATCGGATGGATTTTTAAACGACTTATGTTTTGCAATTTTTGCTGTTTTGGACATAATCTGTCATATCACAGCAGCTTTGTTGCACAGGCGCCAACAAGGCCGATGTGAACATTGGTGAAAGATTTCACTCGCACTGTCCACTGTGAATATTCAGCATATTTGTGCTGGATTTGAGCAGGTTTGCTGGTCCAACCCCATGGTTTATAGGAATTATGGACAAAAAACAAAAATAAGACCCATAGAGGTTCATACCTTTACGTGTACTGAGCGAGTTTCAAATACGAGGCTGGCAGCACACTCCAAACAGAATGTGCTCTCAGATCTCAGAGGCTTCTTATTGGCTCCTGGTGATGTGAGCATGTTTGTATAGTGACTCCAGTATTTATTTCATGAAATTAAAAAAAATTAGCATATTGCCCATACGGAACTTGCTAACCGGTAGAAAATATTTAGGTGAACTCAATCAAAAGTTCCGGAGTCTCTTTGACTCTGTAAGTTACATCCTTTACTGGATGTGAGGAAACATGTTGACGAGTGTTGTGCTCGTCTAACTGCTGCCACGTCACATTGTTCAAACTGAGAAATATACTGCTTGTGTTCATTGGATTTAAGCACAGCGATATTAAACCTTCAATTGTAACTTGTAAGTGATTTACAGAGAACCTCAAAAAAATGTGTTCGGCACCGTTCATCAGAAATTGTACGAATGCAGTATTTTGTGGTCAAACCAGAATTTAGTCTGCTTTTATTAGCCCCTGGAAATTCGACATTTTAAAGGTTTTTTTATTAACAGGAAAAATATGTTTCCATCTCGTCTAAAATACTGTGAATTTGAAGCCTTTTTGTCTTTAGGTTTCCATTTCCTCCACAGTCAGTGAGTGCGGATTTACAAGAAACTGTTCAAAATGTTTCCTCAAACAGTTATACCTCATGAACAACACAGTAGAATTATACGAATATAGCAAACAAACGTTATGCTCCTCCCCCTACATATATTTAATTGCATATTTGATACGTTAGTGCTGAACTTTATGAAATAACAGGGTGATATTGTACAGATAAGCTACAGACTGTCTTTACAGTTGAACACTTGTGTCCGTGTTAGCTTTGTTTCAGACGGTACGCAACATTCACTAGTTTATTAATGAGTCAAAACTGTCATATAAACCACTTGTGTCACTAATAACTGATCCTCAAAGGAACATTAAGACATTGTGGGAGATTGTTTTTAGTTGCTTTCCCTCTGAGAAGATGGGATCAGTTTAATTTGGGATCCAGTTCAGAGATAACGTAAATTTTAGCTTAGCCTAGCACAAACACTGGAACCAAGGGGGAAAACGGTAGCTCTCCTTGTACCTTTATTATTATTAAAACAGATGGTTTAGTTGATTCATCCATTTGTTTTTCCACCTGTTGTGTTGTATAGTATGTAATAACATGTGAATCTGACAGCTTTTGAGTTGTTGGGAGGGGGACTTTGTCTTAATGTTTAATTTAGCAAAGCTAGCGTCCGCTGAGATAGGTTGAACTTATTTTTTTTCTTGGCACAAGAGTAGTGTCCATCTATCAATATCAGTCTTCTCTTTCTACATCTGTTCACAAAACAATATACAAACTTTGGAACAAGTTTATTTGTTTTCTCTTTGACAGAGCCAGGTTTCCCCCTAGCTCCCAGCTCGCGTTAAGCTAGGCTAAACGCATCTTGGACCGATGTCTAACACTTTCCCATCTGACTCTGGACGACAAAAAAAATGAATATCTCAAAAAATGTCTGAACGTTCCTTCATAGCTTTTGCAACAGAAGCAGGGCGTCTGTAGTCGAGGTAGCTGAAGAGATCACAGTGTTAGTTCAGTGTGATGATCCGTGAGTGTCTTTCACGTGTAAAATACATGTAAGCGTTTTTTTTCTATCACTATATGATTGTACAGTGCTGCTTGTATAATTTATAGCATGTATTTTAAACTTTTTGTAAATCCAAATGATAACTGTGTACATATATACAGAAATGTAGAAAGTGACTAGCTTTGCAGTTAATCTCTAATAGCATGATCTTTAGCGGGGTTTAGTATGTACAGGCTCAATGTTAAATATTTATGAAGGGAAATACTTGAAATTCACCTGATATCAGACTGCGTGCTGTCTAAGGATAAACTCTGCAATGCATTTTTTTGTGCCTTTTATATCAATGTATGTAATCTAGACAATCTTGAAAAGCTTGTGTACAACCAAAATGACATTAAAATGGTTTTGGGGGAAAATGCATCAATTCCTGATGTCTTACTTGCTGGGAGAGGGGCCGAATTAACAGCATCAACACACGTTTTTCCTTTTTTGGTCAAAACAACACAATAACCACAGTTTAACTTTTATTGCTTTCAGACATATTCCTGGTTTGTTTTTTACAATGTCAGCAGGGCTCATATGGTTTGATTGGTCATCCGTGTTAATGAGTGCTGCATTGTGATTTAACCCCTTACATGATGTTCTGTCCAATGTATCTGTTCAGTCTGTTCAATGCTGTCTTGTTCAGAGTCATTTTTAGTGGCAATTAAAAGTGTTGTTGAATTGTTTCCAGGTGGTGTCACCCACAGAGCAGAGCATCCCGTCGCTGCCCTCCCCAGACTACCGGACGAAGGGCCAGAGTGACGAAAAGGAGCATTTCCACATCCTTCCTCAGCTCCAGGCCAAGAGGGCGGACTTCCTCACTGTAATGCTGACCGGTACCTTGCCTCAGCGCAGGAGCTTTGCCACACCAGATGAAGAAGTTCCAGAACGTCTAGGGCCAAAGGATGACGATGTCACAAAAAGTGATTCCAATAGCGAGGCTAGTCAGAAAAGCACTGAACGCAGTCAGGACGCTGCGCCTTCCACACTCATGGCTGAGGACCAGAGGGCCCAGCGAGACCATGCCTCGGCTGCTGATGCAGACCCTGACTTGGAGGATGCATCCAAAACCCTTGTCCTCTTCTCTCCTGGAGACACTCGCAAGTCTCCCTCTGGTGGTGATCATGTGCTAGAGGGTGAGTTGGCCACTCCATCTGCCCTTAGTTTCCGTAATGACCGCCTACTGGTCGGGGAGACAATTCAGCCTGAACATTCTGAGACTGGCGGCCGTTTGTCCCCTGCTCTAAGGTCAGACCTGCGACCTTCCACTCCCATCGCGCCTGCATCCCCGCCCTTCACCAAAGTTGAGCGCACTTTTGTTCATATTGCAGAGACATCCCACCTCAATGTAATGTCTTCCAATGGTCACTCTGCCAAGGAGAGTGACCGGGAAGTTTTAGCCATCATGAAGGATTTGGCTGTAGAGGATGACACCCGTGAGCATGGGGGAGCATCAGTGACAGAAGAGTCTCCAAAGGTGCCAGACCAAACTGAACCAGTTGACAAACACTCTAAAACTGAGAGTGGTCTGTCCCCTGTCCCGGCACAGTCATTGGAGCCTGTCCCAGAAGCAATGTCACCAGTTCATGACTATGAAGATCTGCCACAGGAACCTAAGAAACTGCCGTCATCCAGTGAAGAAGCTCCCAAGCTTCAGACAACTGTATCAGAACTACCGGCTGCCATAATGCCCAGAATCCGAAGCCGAATCCCAGTACTGATTTCTGAAGAGGACTCGGGCTCAGAGAAGTCCTCATCACTCTCAGCTCGCGCTCGGCTTCAGCAACGGGCCCGGCAGCTGGACTTGGCCCGTATATTGGTCCAGAAGCAACAGGGTCGCTGGATAAGGAGGAGGATGCTGTCTGGGACATCATCGTCTCTGTCCTCTGGGGATGATGAGCGTCGCAGGGCCTCTGAAACTCTGTCCACAACAGGCTCAGAGGAGGACACACATACCTTGGATGAGTCCAGGAGGAGCTCCCGTCTCAAACCAACTGATGAGCAAGGTTCCAAGGAGTGTAGGAGCAGGATCCCCAGACCTGTCACCCCCATAAAGAGACCTTCAGGGGGGCTTGCTGCTGCTGCTCTTCCTTCTCCTCTTTCCTTGCCAGACTCCAGCGCTACCAAAGGAGCACCATCCTTCGCTAACGGGTATGATTCTGTTTCTCCCTTTAAGTGTATTCAAAAAATATACATTTTGAGGCAGTTTGATTAAATATAACACTTTCGATGTACTCTTGTCTACAGGAATCAGAAAATTGGACTTGGCACTCTCAGCACCCAACGGAAATCCAAACCTGTCTCACCCAGGTCTTCCTCCTCATGTAACCGTTCCACTGCTGTTCCTGGCCCGTCCGGCAGCCCTCGAATGCCCTTGCGAGTCCTATTTGGTACCCGACGCAGCCTTAGCTCCACTCACTGCAGGACTGACAGCCCCTCTCCTCAGAGAGTATGTCCGTCCAGGCAGCCACTCTCAGTTCGAGCCCCAACTGTCCCCATGCTACCGCCCAGGACTACAACAACCATGCGGCGCAGCGCATCGCAGGAAGCCACTTCCCAGTCCTCCTCTGGCACCGTGCCCACCAGGACCAGGCCAAAATCGGCTGCTACGACAAAGGGGAAACCAATTACCAGGGAGAAGGCAGTGCCCGCTAGATAATACAAAGAGACTCATCACTGAGACATGTTTGTGTTTAATCAGTCTTCGGACAAGCTACGCCTCAAAGCTTCTCACTTGTTTCCATATTAGACTGTGCTGTTACAATGACCTCCTTTAACTCATTTAATGTGTTCGGACCTCTTTCTTTCTTTTCAAGGACAGCTAACTGAACTTTCTTCATGGGCTTCCAGTAATCTTGACTGACTGTCGTACAGGAGCGTTGCTGCCATGGTGCTATGGATATGTCCCCGGCAAATCCCTGATCTAACTCATCTTACACAGTGCTCCCAGCTTGTCCGCAGCTTTACTTCTCTTCTACTGACAGTACCCTGCTTGGTTCACATTGCATGGTGAAGTATATCACAAATACATTGAATCTGTAGACGGAGAACAACATGTACAACAATCTGTACCTTTAAATTATTTGATATAGTTCTCCCCTTCCTATTGGCCAAAAAAAAGAAGATCAAATTGGACTGGTTTGAATGCCTATGTTAATATGGTAAGAGATTCCTAACTATATCCTGTACTCATTATAGTCTTGGATAAAGAGAAGAGTTGGATGTGAACACAAAATAAATTGCTCGGCTGCTAGCCTCGTCCTCATGGTGTGACAATGGGCATGCTTTAATCAATCTATTTTCTGGGTGTTTTTATTTTGTTTATGCTCTGAATTGTACAGTATATAATAGAATCATTTCCCATAAAGACATCTTTATTTTTTATCTTGCCAAGCAAAGTGTAAATTATTTCAAGTCTTTAACCTTCTGTTCCAATGTGTTGGCACTATGCCCGTTTTTTTTACGCATGAGAAAAACAGGGTTTACCATGCGAGGACGTTGTACCTGCTTGGATTCTGCAGTACGAAGGTCTGTTGGTTGTTGGAGCCCACGTTGTGTTTGTAAAGGGGTCGATGGGCACTGAACTGTGAAGTAAAGTCTTAATCATGTGAAAGGACGTCTTGTCGTTATTTTCTCACGTGTTTCCATTAAACTCAAGGACCTGATCTGATCCGGCTCCGTGAGGCCGAGGGTCCAGATCAGGTCAATCTTGACTAACCACAGGTCTCAGGTCTGTATAAGACACAAACACCAGAACAACACATGATGAATTTTTAATCAACACTCAACAAAGAGCACCGGTGGAATGTAGCTAAATATTGTTTGTACAATTCTAAGGTTCTGGAAATGTAGAATCTTAAATGTAGTTTATTTCTTTAGTTCAAAGCTAATAATATAACAAGATGCTTTTTACACTGTTCATGTCAGGGTGTTATGTAGATGGACACAGATCATTACCACATCAGTAAACTGAGAACACTGCTACTACAGGAGCAGCATTAACACCATGAGACAACACTGCATTCTGCGGTGAGCAAGTGAAGGACACAGGACGCTGGAAATCACTGCTGATTGAAGGGCACCTTGTTACGGCAAGGTGCAATATAAATAAAGGTTATTTATATTATTGTTATTGTTGTTAGAGCCCAGCTGATTGGTCACAACATTATTCAAAACATGAACACTGGACAATTGCTTTGACGGTCTTTTTGAAATGATTTGAGAAAATGATTTATTGAATATTATTATTGTTATGGTTGAATGCACTTATTGTAATTCGCTTTGGACAAAAGCGTCTCATGAATGAAATATATTCATATTATGTAATATAGCCTCCTGGGAACCAAGGAATTTAGAGTTTAGAGTAGAATTTACATTCGTAAAAAAGGCTATTTTTTAAAAATCTAAATAATTTAACTGCCTTCAGAACTAAATATATCATTCCTAACATGTTAATGAACAAGAACAAATGTGATTATCATAGTAACGAAAAACAATAGATAAACCATATTTGACTTACATCTCTTTACCAAAAATGTGTGAACTGCTATGTCGTCCATTTTGGATGAAAGGAAAGAGGAAGCAACCAGAATCCCAGAGTATCACAAGACACGTCACTGGAAAGCCCAGGAAGTCCTCTTCGAGATGCAACAGGGATCGATAGAGTCGCTCAAAAGGGGTTAGAGGAGACGCATGTGTAGAGGACAAGGGACTGGCCTGGGTCTCAGGCGGACATGAAGTCGTTTGTTGTAGTTGCCGTGGTCCGCCGCTAGGGGGCAGCGACGAGGCGCTGGAGACGTGAC
Source organism: Scophthalmus maximus (assembly GCF_022379125.1). Lineage (NCBI taxonomy): Eukaryota > Metazoa > Chordata > Actinopteri > Pleuronectiformes > Scophthalmidae > Scophthalmus > Scophthalmus maximus. The sequence continues at coordinate 860,580 of NC_061522.1, read as the reverse complement.
GCAGCGGCAGCAGGGGGCGGTGACGCAGGTCCAAGATGGCGGTGCAGGTGGAGCTGTGCTGTGTGGACAGTTTCCCCGCTCACCTGAGTCCTCTGGACGCGCTGATGCTCCAGTCTCACCTGGATGTCGTCTTCCAGCGCGACACGGACCCGCCCACCGTCCTCTTCACCCCGCAGCGGCCGCAGGGACGCGGGCGGGCCGACGTGTTGCTGCGCGTCCACCCGACCGCCGACGAGGAGACCGCGGGCTGCGGAGAGAGACTCGTCGACAGCGAGTCGCGGAGCCGCGTGCGGCTGCTCGTCAGCCGCGTCTTCCTGCGGCACCACGGGCTCCCGCGGCTCGGAGGCGCCGGCACCGTCCGGCCTCTGGAGCCGGTCCCCCTGGACACGGTGGTGCTGGGAGCCCGCAGCAGGCAGAGCCTCCGCTGGGCCGGAGCGGGGCAGTTCACCGGCGCGCTGCTGGAGCTCTGCGGCCCGGGACAGTGGCTGCTGGCCCGGCAGGGAGACCCGCTGTTGCTGCCCCCCCGACACCCGCCGCTGGAAGAGGAGCCGGGACAGGTGAGAGACACACCCGGGACATGTGACAGGGACACCGGGGACAGGTGAGAGACACCTGAGACCCGGGACAGGTGAGAGAGACACCGGGGACAGGTGAGAGACCCGGCACAGGTGAGAGACACCTGAGACCCGGGACAGGTGAGAGAGACGGGACAGGTGAGAGACACCTGAGACCCGGGACAGGTGAGAGAGACACCGGGGACAGGTGAGAGACCCGGCACAGGTGAGAGACACCTGAGACCCGGGACAGGTGAGAGAGACGGGACAGGTGAGAGACACCTGAGACCCGGGACAGGTGAGAGAGACACCGGGGACAGGTGAGAGACCCGGCACAGGTGAGAGACACCTGAGACCCGGGACAGGTGAGAGAGACGGGACAGGTGAGAGACACCTGAGACCCGGGACAGGTGAGAGACACGGGACACCTGAGACCCGGGACAGGTGAGAGACACGGGACACCTGAGAGCCGGGACAGGTGAGACCCGGGAGCGGGTGACGTAACATGCAAACACTAACATGTCCGGATCTGAGGCGAAAAAAAACAAAAACATAACAGAATAACTTCAACTATAAAATAATTTTGACTCAGATCTTTTATTAAAATGAATAATTTCCACAGTGTAGAAATAGGCTGTTACAAAGTCAGAAGGAAAGTATCATAGACCCGCCCCCTCTGATAACAACCTCTAATGCGTCTGAGTTGATTATATTGTGTAATATGAATCTGAATAAAGTAACGAGTAACGACAAGTTTAAAACTGAAGTAAATGCGGTGCAGTAAAAAGTGACACATTGTGATATTTTGTGGAACAAGTATATATTAGCTGAAAATGTTAACAAGAAAAAGTCAAGTACAAGTACCTCAACATTATTATAATGCACTGGAAAGTACATGAGAAAATAATTTTTCATAAATTTGCTTTTGGTTGTGAAAACGTGGACATTTTTTATTATGTTTTTTTAGACTTCACGTTGGATGCTTTTATCTCTACATTCATTCATTTTAGATTTATTTTTTTAAAACCAGACCCCAGTCATAAAACTGATCTAGAACATTATTCAATAACGACAGACATTAAAGTTTTAATTAAAGTTTTAATAATAGTTTTATTCATTTATGACTCCTTTTGTTTATTTATTAATTGTGAAGGATTTTAGCAGCTCTGCACAAAAGAACTGTTATGAATTGTTTTGTAGTTTTAGACGTTTGTTTTTGTGAAGAATTCTGCCAAGCTAACGGCGAACGAACAAAACATGCTAACGTATAGAATAAGATCAGTGTTTAAACAGTTGGGTGTTTTCACTTAAGTTTTCTGTTATTGATCAATCTACTGATTATTTTCCGGGTGAATGGTTTGTTCTGTGTAATTTCAGCAAAGTTTAAAAACCTTTCTCATCTCTTTACAATCTTGGAAATGAAACCAGGGTTAAAATATTCAGGTTGCCTTCGTCCAAATGTCGTTTTCTCTTCTTGACGTGTGGTTGTTGTTGTGTATCTCAGCAGCAGCTCTGGGACCTGTCGGTGTTGTCCTGCAGTCCGGTGACGCAGGGGCGGATCACAGCCGACACCTCTCTGGTCCTGATTGACTGCTGGGACCCGGTGGCCCCCCCGGCCCCCCCTCCTCCGCCCGGCAGGCCGCTCAGTCTGAGCGTGTCTGACTTCGCTCACTACGCCGACGGCCTCGCAGGGGGGCGGTCTCTTCTCGACAGCAGGAAGCTGCTGGGCTCGGGGTTCTCCGGCATCCTGCGCGCGCTGGAGTGCAGGGTGGACGTGCGGGTGGTGGACGCCCGGCGATGGGTCGGCGTGGGAGGCCGGCAGGGGGCGGCGGCGGTGGACGTGGACGGCTGCGTGTTTGTGAGCAAACAGCTGCTGCTCAGACTGGGGCTGTTCAACCACGAGTGGGTGAAGATGTCCCGGGTGGGCGCAGCCTCCAGACCTCAGACGGGTCAGTCGGGTCAGTCGGACGTCAGGGGCGGCGTCGGCAGGGAGCGGCTGGTCTCTGTGGTGGTGGTGGATTTGACACCGAGTCCAGAGCTACAGAACCACGAGGAAGTCGGTTTCATATCGGCGACTCTGTGGTTCAACTTGACTGAAGGGGAAGTGGTTCCTGTGAACTGCTGCACACTGAGGATGAAGGTAATCAATCAATCACTCGATCGATCAGCTGATGTTTTCTGTAGATTGTTGTTGCTTCGGAAGTTATAAAATCTCCCCGTGGCCTCGTGTCGTCTCAGAGGTGGAGTCCGTCTCCGCCGCAGTCCGCCGGACGCTCTGACAGCTCCTGTCGCTCGGCTTCTCCTCCGCTGGCCGGCGAGCTTCACATCCAGCCGGTGGCGTCTCCGCTGTACGACGGCCTCGGCCACTTCGACGCGCTGCTCTCGGAACACTTCAGCACTCCCAGGTCCGACGTGATGACACGTTCATATCTCCAATATTCAGCCGGGAAATGTTAAGAATGTGAAGAACTGTGAACGGAGCCTCTCTCTCTCTTCAGACTGGTGTCGCAGGGAGACATTTTATCAGTTCCCACTGAAAATCATCCAGATCTGCTACAGAACAACTCCGAGGGCATCCACAGGTACAGTAACACAGCCACTGGTACAGTAACATCCAAAGGTACAGTAACACACCCACTGGTACAGTAACATCCAAAGGTACAGTAACACCCACAGTTACAGTAACATCCACAGGTACAGTAACACACCCACTGGTACAGTAACATCCACTGGTACAGTCACATCCCCAGGTAGAGTCACACCGACAGGTACAGTAACTAATCAGTAATGAGTCTGTGTGACCTCTTAACCCCTGACAGGAGTCCAGTGCTGTTCTTCAGAGTGCAGAAGGTTTGTCCGTCTGCAGAGAGAGAAGAAGAAGAGGAAGAGGACGGTGGAGCCGGAGCTCACCTGGCCGACAGACTTCACACCTCGCTCTACATGGTGAGTCCACAGCTGACGTGTTTATATGGTGACAGTGATTTCGTTGTGAAGAGTCGTGCGGCTCGAGTATCGGTGTGTGTCGGTCGGTCTGTGGCTCTGATGTCCCGACTCGTCTCCTCAGGGAGCGTCCACCAACAGCCCCGTCCCGTGCTGCTCGCTGGACGGAGCGTCTCCTCCGGGCCTCGACAAGACCGTGGACCTGCTCAGCAGCATCATCCTGCCCCACCTGCAGCACAGGTAACGAGACAAAGACACGAGTCTGACGAGACAGAGAGAGAGAGGCATGATGGGACATTGTTTGATGGTGTGTGTGTGTGTGTGTGTGTCTGTCTGCCTGTCTGTCTGTCTGTCTGTCTGTCTGTCTGTGTGTCTGTGTGTGTGTGTGTGTGTGTGTGTGTGTGTGTGTGTGTGTGTGTGTGTGTGTGTGTGTGTGTGTGTGTGGTTGCAGCAGCTCCCTGTCGGGTTGCACCGTCCTCCTTCATGGTCCTGCAGGAAGTGGTAAGGTGACGGTGACCGGTGCGGCGAGTCGCAGACTGAACCTCCACCTGCTGAAGGTACGACAGTGGAGAATATGAAAATGTTTTAACTTGTGTCAATACGGTGTTTTTTTTTATTTAAAAAAAAACTAACAATACCCCTCAATTGGTTAAAACATCACGATGGGTATTAGAGGAGGAGCCACGTGTAGCATTTTACAAGCTAAGTTAGCTAAGTCAGAGCTGCTGATCAGGACCAAGGTTTATTAAACAACATGTTATTAGCTTTACAAGTTAGCAAAGGTAGCTAAGTCAGAGTATGTGTCTATATGTCATTAATGTTAATGCGACTCATAAAATACTTATTACATATCATATTCTGATACATCCACTTGTACAATTCCTCGTTATGTTTCCTTCTTGAACACATTTTCCCATCGTCCTCATTTTGTGGGTGAAAAGAAAAAATGACCATACATATTTATTAATTTATCAATTGTTGTTGTCACCTGTGCAGGTGGACTGTGTGAGCGTGTGCGCCGACACCGCTGCAGCTGTGGAGGTGAAGCTGGCGTCGGTGTTTCAGAGGGCCGGCGCCCTGCGGCCCTGCGTCCTGCTGCTCAGGAACCTGCACCTGCTGCTCCGACCCAGAGGGGGCGCGGGCGAGGAGGACGGCCGGGTCCGGGCGGCGCTCTGCCAGCTGCTCGGCAGCGCCCCCACCAGGTCACTGCCTCACACAACAACACGCCGAAAAACATCTGCCAGCTGCTCTGCTCACTTCTCACTCGTGATCCAAGTGAACAGATAACTTCCACTCCGTCACTCTGAGTTTTAGATGAATCTGTTAGAACAGGAACAGGAGCAGCTGATCTCAGAGCTGTGGAGGATCCGATGTTTACTGGAGAGGAACGTGAACATTAAGACCATTAAACTGCTAGATAGATATTTGGTTAAGGTGATCAATCTACTATATTTTACACATTGATCATACTTAAGTCTTAAAGTCCATTTCTCCATGTAGCCGTAAAATTCACTTTTGTCTGTTGGGTGTTTCTATTTTCACCTTATTTTAAAGGGATTTTTTCAGTTTCTGTTATAAGAGAATTCTTAAACATAAGGGGGGTTAAAGGTTATCTTTAACAAAAATTTTAAAATAATCTTTTCCTTGTTTACTTCACGGCCACCATCTTTAATTTTGTCCCTGAGAACCACCATCTATGAATTTCAGTTTGGGAGTAGCAAAATTATTGTTTTGTATTCTTGTCCTGCGTCTGTGTCTCAAACCAGAAAAAAAATATGGTGTTCCGCAGTTTATTGTGGAAGAATTTGTTTGTCCAGATCTGTGATCAGTTCTTATCAAAGTCCTCAAAAGGCCTGAAGGCCTCGCGTTTACTCTCAGGAGCCTGAAGGCCTCGCGTTATCTCTCAGGAGCCTGAAGACCTCGCGTTATCTCTCAGGAGCCTGAAGGCCTCGCGTTAACTCTCAGGAGCCTGAAGGCCTCCCGTTAACTCTCAGGAGCCTGAAGGCCTCGCGTTATCTCTCAGGAGCCTGAAGGCCTCGCGTTAACTCTCAGGAGCCTGAAGGCCTCCCGTTAACTCTCAGGAGCCTGAAGGCCTCGCGTTATCTCTCAGGAGCCTGAAGGCCTCGCGTTATCTCTCAGGAGCCTGAAGGCCTCGCGTTATCTCTCAGGAGCCTGAAGGCCTCGCGTTATCTCTCAGGAGCCTGAAGGCCTCGCGTTTACTCTCAGGAGCCTGGAGGCCTCGCGTTAACGCTCTTGTCTCCCGTGTCTCAGTGTGGCGGTGGTGGCGACGGTCTGCAGACCTCGGGACCTGTCTGCAGGTGTCATGACGGCGTTCGTCCACCAGTTGGCGATGGAGAGTCCCACGGAAGAGCAGCGGCGCTCCATGCTGGCCGGCCTGAGCCGAGACCTTCGCCTGGGCAGAGACGTCAGCCTGGAGAGGCTCGCCAAACTCACGGCGGTACGTCCACGGGGAAAAAACGACAAAGAATCGAACAACAGAGTCTCAGACTCGTCAAACAGCTGCTGGAGAGAATCACGTCGTCAACCGATGTTTCTCGTCCTCAGGGTTTCGTGTTGGGGGATCTGAGAGCTCTGCTGGCGGAGGCGGGTCGCGCTGCCTGTAGGAGGCTGGTCCACAGCAGGTCAGACGCCACATGACGCACCAGATCTCACAGTCCTTCAGTTCAATCACTCACCAGATCTCATTCTCTCATGGAATCAGTCAGTTAACGTGTCTGATTGTTTTCATCTAGATTCATGAATTATTCTCTGTGAAATCAGTTGTTCTTCTTCCGAATCTTCTTCCGTCTCACAATGTTAAAGAAAATGTAACGGATTCTTTCTCGGCCCGTGTTCCATCCTTCTGCCAAGTGTCAAGGAAAAATCAGTTCAGTAGTTTTTGCGTCATCCTGCTGAGAATCAAACCATCGGAACCGAATCAAGAACCAGATCATTTGGAGGAAAAAGGTTTTCCTCTTCCTGGCAGGTCTTACTGACTGAAGACCCAGGGAATTGAAATAAAATTCTTGATGTAAATGATCTGGTTGTTTCTGCAGCGGTGGTCGTCCAGAGGAGGACCTGTGCTCCAGCGGAGTGACCGTCCTGAACCGGGACTTCGCCTCGGCCCTGGAGACGCTGCAGGACGCCCAGTCCAAGGCCGTCGGCGCGCCGAAGGTGACGCAGCGTCTCAGTGTAACGAGCCTCTAAAACTTGATCTCCTCTGTCGTGGGCGTTCACGGGTTCCGTCCTCTGTGTCGACAGATCCCCGACGTGCGGTGGGAGGACGTCGGCGGCCTGCAGCAGGTGAAGAGAGAGATCCTGGACACGGTGCAGCTTCCTCTGCAGCGGCCGGAGCTCCTGTCTCTGGGTCTAAGCCGGACCGGACTGCTGCTGTACGGACCGCCGGGGACGGGGAAGACCCTGCTGGCCAAGGCCGTGGCCACCGAGTGCTCCATGACCTTCCTCAGGTCAGACCTCCCACCACCGAAGGAACTGGCGCCGCCCAGGAATGTAACTCTCTGTCGGATATTGATGGTTGAAAACTTATCTGCTGTTTTCTCTCATTTCAGTGTTAAAGGTCCAGAGCTCATCAACATGTACGTGGGTCAGAGTGAAGAGAACATCAGAGAAGGTTTGTATCACGACTTGACGACGAAATCTGATCCGTCAACTGTAAAGGAGGCGGAGTCATATGTCATGTGATCTGACTAAAGAAAGTTTCAGTTTAAGACTCGTGTTCATTTTCAACAACTCATTCCGACTCTTGAACGTTAAAAAGTTGTTGGAGCTCGTTTTTTCTTTGAGTTTTTTTCCAGAGGTGAATATATTCAAACAGCCCTGATACAGTCACGCTTCAATGAGATGTGAAATATGAAATGTATCTTCCTGTTTTCTCAGTGTTCCACAGAGCGCGTTCAGCAGCGCCCTGCGTCGTGTTCTTCGACGAGCTGGACTCTCTGGCTCCCAGCAGGGGGCGCAGTGGAGACTCTGGAGGGGTGATGGACAGGTGAGTTAAACGTCTGCCTCTATATTACCAGCCACTTGATATTTCCATGTTGATATTTCTTAGTCTAGATGAATGTGTGTGAATAGAATTTGACTGTACAACGTCTTTCCCGCGCAGGGTCGTGTCTCAGCTGTTGGCCGAGCTCGACGCTCTGCACTCGACTGTCGGGGTTTTTGTGATCGGAGCAACAAACCGTCCAGACCTGTTGGACCAATCGCTGCTGAGACCCGGCAGGTCAGAACACACACACACACACACATACACACGAAAGGTGTTGTCATTAAAGCTACAGTGTGTAATATATTCAGAAGAACTTATTCTCAGAAGTTGAATATATTGTCCATAACTGTGTTCATATATGTTAAATATAGTTCCATGAGGTGGACCGACCTCCGTGTGAGTCTCCATGTTTCTAAGGCGTGTTTGAATATGGTTGTTGAACTAAACGCTCCAGAATACTTCGCGTTAACGTTTAATTTTCAGACGCTGACGGAAACAGGAACGGGAATCAGCGGTGCGCCACCATAAAGTGTCCCCTGTCGGTCGCTCAGTTGGTTGCGGTTTGCAACTTTACCACCAGATGTCGCCAGAAAATTACAAAAATGACACACTGGGGCTTAAATATTTGAACTGGGAACGAAAATATTCAGGTGACGTGATGTCGCGAAAGCCAGTCAGCGCTGATATCCTCCCGACGTCAATGACGTTCTGCGTCCGTAGTAGAAACCATAGTAACCGTCCGCTGTCTGGCAGTCGTGGTTTCACTCCAGAAGAAATTCAACAGACTCTTTCTCTTTGTGTCGTCTCCAGGTTCGATAAGCTGGTCTACGTGGGAATCAACGAGGATCGAGTGTCTCAGCTACAAGTCCTCCAAGCCGTCCTCAGAAAGTAGGAACAGCTCCCCCTACAGGAACACAGTGCAAACAGCTCCCCCTACAGGAACACAGTGAAAACAGCTCCCCCTACAGGAACACAGTGCACTTACATGTAGTTCAGTCAAGGTTTTGAAAAAATATCCACGTATTTAAATTACGATGTTTTTGTTTTTTCCCCGGCTTGTGCACACAAGATATTAATATCGTTCAGTATTTTTGTGACAAAAAAACATTGTTAATAATGATTTTAATCTCGACGACAGGTTCCGGTTGGACCCCGCTGTGAACCTGGAGGTGGTGCTGGACAGTTGCCCCGCCCACATGACCGGCGCCGACCTGTACGCGCTCTGTTCAGACGCAATGACGGCCGCCATCAAGAGGAAGATCTCTCTCATCGACGACGGTGAGAAACATCTGAACGATGAAAAAACTTTTTTTTTTCGTTTGGCAGCGAGTTATTAAAACACTGTAGCTCGCGTCATGAAGACAAATCATAATTTAATACTGTCATTATTTTTATTAAATGATTTATATGCCGACGGCACCAGGTGGTGATTTAACTTATTAAAGTAATTATCATGTGACACAAAGGAAAACTCAGAAACAGGAACTTAAACATTTTTTTACATTTCAGCTAGAAAATTTATCAAAATGGTTCAATGTTCTTTCGATCGGCTGGTTATTGCTTCTTCACGTGAATCTCATTGTCGAGAGCTGAATAATCGCTCTAGTCATTTTCAAACAACAAACAAATCAAACATTTCCTGGATGTCGCATCTCAAACGTGTGGAATTGATTCCGATTGTCGCGTGTGAAGGTAAAATTTATATTTTTAAGGTTTCGTACATTGAATGATTCCCTCCCTCTCTCTCAGGTGTGGACTCACAGGACTCTCCCGTCGTCGTCTCTGCTGACGATTTCTCTGCTGCGTTAGAAAACTTCAAGCCGTCAGTTTCAGAACAGGAGCTGCTGCGATACAGAAACATCCAACAGACACTCAGTGTGAAGTAGAAACACGTGACCGACGCCACGAGAGAATCGACCGACGACGACGTTCACTCTCCAGACGTCTCAGGAAGCTGAAGGTGTAATTATCTGATTCAGGATGTGAGTCAGTCCTGGAAAATTGACTTTGTAAATTACTGTGAAGCAATAACATGTAAATGATGTTAATTTATGAAATTGTAAAATATAATGAACAAGCTAATTAATAGATGTGGGATTACAGTTTCAAATTTCTGTCACATCATCTGCTAACGGGTTCAGATCGTTAAACCAATGGTAGGTGAAGTGTGACATGATTTCTGTCTTAACAAGGTTCCTGTGGCTTTTCAGAAAAACAGTGTATGAATATACAATTACAATATTACTATTGTGACATACTGGCTCTACTTTTACCACAATACCACCACTACTGCCACTACAGCCATAACCAGTGTTGAATATACTATATTATATAATTATTACACATTTAATTACATCTGCAAAGATTAGCCAATACATTTAGACAAAGTTAATTGAAAGTTGATTAAATAATTGAATATTTTCAATGAATGTGATAGTTAACTAAAAAACTGCATTTTGAAGTCTTCGTTTGAAAGAAATGTTCATCTGAAGATCATCAGATCTTCTTATACTCTGGGAAGTTACAACAGGCGTTATTATGATTTTATATAGATTCAATAATAATCAGAAAGTTGCTGCCCTCTATTCAATGTTGTTTGTGTATATGACATGTTTTTAAGGGGATGAATGACAAACTTTTGACAATAGTTTTCATCTTTTAAAATGTTAGATTCAAAGAAAAGTTCCAAGGCTTTAAATCTGATGCTGATTATTTTTATTATGATTATTTTTGTCAGCACAAAAGCTAAAGTAGTAATTTATTCAAATGCATTAAATGGTTCAACTAGAAGCAACAAGTCAGATCATAGAGAATCAAATCAAAAATATACATTTCATTATCAAACCATCCGTAAAGGCTCTTTTCAACGTTTCACTGGAGCCAAACGAACTTGAATACAGAGTCACAGAAAAGAAGTGGACAGTCGTTTCACACGCGGCCTGAATCAAATGCTAACATATGCGTTTGGCTGCGTATTAGCATGTTAGCTACCGCTAAGATAATCACAGTATGAGGCAGCAATAGACTAGCTAGCTGCTAGCATCAGCATCCCTATGAAGCTATTAGCATCAAGCTAACTGTCATTGAGCTTCCTCAACACTAACTCCTGAGAAATAACAAGACGTGTGGAAGTTTAGAAACGTCAACGGAACGAGTGAAGCGGAAACTCACTCGTCGGCTGTTCACTGACCGTGAGTTTGATCGGTTCACGCTGGTGTTTCATGAGATGTGCTCAGATTGTGTTGGCTCGTGTTAGCAGGTGAGGTCACTTAGAACCTTCATATTCTGTTCAAACATGTTTTATATTTTCCCATTATAACGTGAAAAAGCTAAAACGCGTTCACAAGTTGTGTCTCTAACGGACGTTTCATCTATTTCGTGTATTTTGAGAAAAACTGCAGCTCTTTAGCTTCTTTATCGCCTCTATAGATATAAAAAGAGACCCAGCTAGCTGACTGCAACGGTTTCTCTTTATAGCCATTAGCATCAAGCTAACTCATAACATGCTATTGAGCTTTCTTAACACCACATTAACAACAATTTACAATTAATAAAACTGAGAAATATGATATGTAAAACAAACGCTTCGGTCCAGTATCTGGCAGGCTGTTTCATTACTTTGGTAAATGATGTGTTATGACAGTTCAGGGCTGTTTCAAAATGTATTCAGATTTTGTTAGCTTATTTTAGCTAGTGAGCTCACCTATTAGAACGTTAGAGTTCATATTCCGTTCTGTCATGCTAATGCTAACATAACTGTAGTTGACAATATTCTCCCATTCTAACGTGAAAACCAAAAAAAGCTTCCACAGTTACGTCTCTGACAGAATTGTGTAGCTCCGTCTATCTTTGGGAACTTGCTGAATGAGGGGAACACGACACTCGATGGGGAATTTTCAAATCAAACAGATGTTTTTAGAAGAATTCTTTTTGAGATGCTGCTCTGTAGCTCATCAGCAGATATAAAAGCTAAGTTCACTGCAAATCGACGCCAAAGGTCAAAATTAAGAATTTTTCTTTTTGAGGATAAATGTGTTTACTGAAATGTTTCGACATTTCGCAGAAGATCAATACCTGTGACGGAGGGTTGGAGCTCCCTGTGCTTTATTTAAAAGTCTGCGGAGCACAAGGTGGGATTTAGATTTTTCCACCATACAAACCGAGACAAGTTGCGAACTGATATCACATAACCAAACATACATCTGTGGGAATCTAGAGAAATTCAAAATACTTGTAAAGAAAAAGACCCATGAGGTTTAGCTATGCTAACAATACGAAAAAATATTGTTGCGTGTGCGTTTTGAGCGTTAGTGTCAATTTATCTGCAGAGTTGAAAGTTAATTTAACTAAAACAACAAAATGAGATGAAGCTCAATTTGGTCAAAAGAAAAAAAAATTGTTTCCATTTTGTTTTTGTATTTCTTTCCGCTGTATGATGAGTCAAACAAATCAAACTATCGCTTTTAGGCGCACACCATTAGTACAAGTTTGGCAAGTTCACGACCTCCTCGGCCAACTAGACTATTCTCAGCTGCTAGCGAAAGGATATTTTTGGCAAACTGCCATTTGTGAGTAACTGCGACATAGCAACACATCACAAACTCTCATTTCCATCAGTCTGTAAATAGACATTATCAGTCAGTGACGACTTTGCGACGCACCTGAAGCAAATTTCACCGTCACTTGGCAACGATAATGTACGATAATGTACCAACTGATTGTGACGAAAATTAAGATTTTTATTGCAAAACGTGTTCTACCCACTTAATGAAAAGAAAAAACAACAACCCAGAAGATTGAGTGTAGGAATGTCTCATTTACTCCGTCACAGCCTGCGAGGGCAAATCCCACAACAGATGATTTATGAGCAATTATTTTGAAGGTTGAACGTTGTAACGTTCACATTTCTTGGTGTTTGTCGTGTGAAGCTTCGACCGCTCGAGAAGTTTTGAGCTGACAGAAAGATGTGAGACAGAAGTTGGCGTCCCGTCAGATTTGTCGCCTGAGACTCAAACACATCAACCTGGAAAACTGACAAGAGTCTGAACTAAGGACACGGACAGATGGGCTGTAATACCAACAGTTTCTCGTTGGACAGGAGTGATGGACATGAGCCAAAACACGTGTATTTGAAGAAGCTGGCAGTCCAGGTCTGGTGTAATCCTGATTAATCTGGAGGTCTGGATCTCTGTGGTTTGGTCTCCGTCTTCCCTCGGTTCTGTGGATCCTGGATTTTAGTTCGTTGCTGGGGCAAAGATCGTACACACGGGTTTTCCTTTTCCTTCTCTTCCATATCTAACGAGAAGATGCTCCTTGTCAAGGACTCAGGGGAAGTGGGGCATTCGGCTGCAGGTTCTGGAAGAAGAGAGGGAGAACGTCAGTTTGTCCTTTTCACAGTTTTCTTTGCTTTTGCTGTACAAGGAAACAAACAAGAAAATCCAAGACACATGGACGAGAGGGGAATTCGTAAAACCTGCTAAATGTTTGGAGATGTGTCTAATGAACGACCACAAACTGAAGACAAAACCCCGAGCTGGTTAAATGTGCCGCGGTTGGTTTTTAAAGGTTCCGTGTGTGAGGTTTAGTGACACCAAGTGGTGAAGTTGCATATCGCGACCAACTGAATATCCGTCGCCTCAACCGCCAAAGTGTGTAGAACCTACGGTGGCCTTCAGGTAACATACAACACCTGATGAGTTCCCATCTAGAAGCAGTGTTGTCCCATCCGGGCCACCGTGGACACGTCTTTACAACATGCTGGATATAGAGCGAGGTACATCCGAGACATACTGGCTTCACTTTAACATGATTCTTGATTTACTGCTGATTAGACACTAATGAAAACATGACGGCAAATAATATCTGACAGATTGTACAGAATCCTACAAACACTGGTCGGTCACAGAGGCAACGTTTGATCCAACGTTCAGGAAAGAGGCTGGTTTCTGGACAAAGTCAATGTGTCCGGCCTCAAGCTTCAAGTTGATGTCCGACATTTCCAATGTTTAACCTCCATCTCTCCTGAACCTTGACCAAGAGCCTTGAGTTTCCTTTTCTCATTTAACTAAGTGATTTTCAAGCTGCTCGGCGGACGATCGGTTCTGTTTCTGTGCTCTTATTTTTTTAAGTTAAACAACTGCTAAAAAATATAAACCAAACAAATGTTTTTCAAACTCAATTTCCTGAAAGAAATGTCATCTTTTTATTTGAGTCAAAATCGGTTTGTTGTTCGTTGTTGCGATTTGCTTGGCGCTCGGTGTGATTGTTGTTATTTAAACGATGAAGTGATGAAAAAGAACCGACCGCCGGTTGTGAACATGTGAATAAACTCATCTGTTCACCGGACGGACATTTCATGTCGGTGCCGAGTCGCCAGTGTCGTCATGTCACATTATCTTTTTCTGAGGTAAACGTTAGGTTTCCTACTCTAACCTGTTTTCGTTGACGTCGACGTTCAGCATTCCTCCGTGCAACATAAGCCATATTTACCGCTTACGTGGCCTTTGCTACTTTTGTGCGCTTCATCCTTTTCCTCCTCATGAGGGTCACCTGAGGCCTCTTCAACCCTGCGATCAGCAGCAGCAACCTGGGCCGCGACTTGGTGAGCCAGCTTCTCAGTAGCGTCCCCTTGGGAAACCTGCAGGAACCAGAGCTGTCAGTTAGAGACCGGGACATCTGACCTCATCCAGTCATCACTCGTTTACAACGCGAGGGTCCCTCCCGTGTCCCCTCCACCTGAAGTCAGCCTCTCAAGGGCAGTTTGAAGGGGTAGAAAGGCCCCAACCCCTGGAGCTTTAACAGAAATGGAACACCCCACCCTACGCGGTAGGGCACATAGGGGAAGGTAAGGGGGGGAAATGGGACGGACCCGTAGTCTTGGTTTATACAATCACAAAGACAACAAGTAAAAGTCCAGTAAAAAACTCTTTTACATCATTTCAACAAAAGATTAATCACAAAAACATTCAAAAAACCTTTGCAAAATGCCCCCAGATGTGAATCTTTGTAAGTTATTTAAACCAGACTGGGACGGTCCCATATAGAAACAACAGCTGGAGGATCATCGTTCATGCTCCCCTCAGGATGAACTGTCCCCGCAGGCCTCAGCTGCTCTTTGTGTTTACTGCAAATGGTCCGGATCTGATGTGACACAGTTGAGTTTAGAGGTAGTTTATAGATAGAAAGGTCAAATGTCCGCTGGTGGAAACCGTCCGAGAAAACAGGGAATGAGCAGGAAACAGGAAACACAATCACATCGACGGGAAGTCGCCTGTCACTTCTTCTCTTCTGTGTCTGCGAACAGACTCGTGTTTATCGTGAACAGAAAGGAAAAGGAAACCAAACGAGATCCGCGTCACGACTGTTCACCAGCAGGTGGAGCGAGACGACGGAAAAGAACCTTCAGGTTCGGAAAAAGACCCACGTCCTCGAGGTCGAGCTTCTTTTCAACGACGTTGACAAGTGAGATGAAAAAAACAACTGATTTCACCCTCGATCGTCGTGGAAACAAACCGGGACGTTGTGAACGTCACTTCATGTAAGATATCGTCCATCATCGAAGGATTTCAGGTTTGATTTTTTCACGTGAGTGTTGAAGACTTCACGTGTCTGAGAGAGATTCAGTCACGTGAAGTCTTTTCACAACGTCCCCGCAAACCTGATCCATTTTTATTTTTGCAACGTCAAACGATGATTAACACGACTGATGAACTTCGCTCATCGTCTCCTGGAGCACGAGGTCGACGGCGTGACGCGTCGGAGCTGTTCAACTTACTGGACTGAAGATGAGTGATGTGTGAAGTTGGATCAGGAATAAATGAAAGACTTCGATAACGGACGATCGGTTTTCTTTTCACCGTCTTTAACCTTAAGAGGCGTCCGACCAATCACGTCGCGCCTCCTCGCCGCCTTTTTTTCAAACGAGCGCGACCCCTCGTCTCCGGACGTCCACAAAGAAAACAGGACAGAGTCTCACCCAGTAACACTCCTCACCCAAGCACCATGGCAAAGGCGTCGGTTCGATTCTCCTGCCTCACATTCTCACAGCCCGCGAGCCGTGAAACGCCTGCGAGCGGTTGGAACGCGGCGGCGGCGGCGGCGGCTGCAGCAGCGACCTTTGTGTTTTTATACGAGTCGCGAGCTGCTGAGCGCGACGGAAAAACCTTCCGATTGTTTGGACTTTGTGCTGTTCGAGCAAACCGAGAGAGAGAGAGAGCCAGAGAGAAATCTAGCAACGCTCAGACGGTGGAAGAGCCGCGGACGCCATTGTTGTCGCCCGCAGGGGCGTGAAATGTACCGAGGGTAACATTGTTTGTGTAACAGCCCCCCCCCCCCCAGGTCACGTGATCAGCTCTGGTTTCCAGCATCTTGACTTTGGATGGAGTTCCATTCTTCTCCTCAGGATCTGCCTCCGTCTTCACACTCGACTCGCGTTCGAGATTGAACCTCTTGATCTCGTCTTCATTTTCTTTGTTTATTTTGCTTCTTCTGTTTTATTTTCCGTCCTTCTGACTTTCTCTTGTTTGCTTTTCCCTTCTAGAAATCATCCTCTTCCTCCTCTGGTAGAAGCCAGTTCAGAATTTCTCCTTTGTCGCAGCTGAATAATCCGTCTTCTGAATTCTCTTCAGGTTTTCTAATCTCATCCAGGCTGTTTTTCCTCTGTACCTGAACCCTGTCACCTCCTCCTCCTCCTCCTCTTCCTCTTCCTCTTCCTCCTCCTCTTCCTCCTCAACAGAAGACATCTTGCTGATTTCTGTAACTGATCGCTCGCCGACGTCCTCTGAGTCGGATGAACCAGGTAACTTTGACATTCTCTTGTAGCAGCTCACTCTTCTTTCTCTCTGAGTCACTAACAAACGAGCTGCAGCTCGTCATCATCATCATCATCATCATCATCATCACCATCATCATCATCACCATCATCATCATCATCACCATCATCATCATCATCACCATCATCATCATCATCATCATCACCATCATTATCATCATCATCATCACCATCATCATCATCATCATCACCATCATTATCATCATCACCATCATCATCATCACCATCATCATCATCATCATCATCATCACCATCATCATCGTCATCATCACCACCATCATCATCATCATCACCACCATCACCATCATCATCATCACCAACATCACCATCATCATCACCATCATCATCATCACCATCATCATCATCATCACCATCATCATCATCATCACCATCATCATCATCATCACCATCATTATCATCATCATCATCACCATCATCATCATCATCATCACCACCATTATCATCATCATCATCATCATCATCATTATCATCATCACCATCATCATCATCACCATCATCATCATCATCATCACCATCATTATCATCATCATCACCATCATCATCATCATCATCATCATCATCATCACCATCATCATCATCATCATCATCACCACCATCATCATCACCATCATCATCATCATCATCATCATCACCATCATCACATCATCATCATCATCATCACCACCACCATCATCATCGTCATCATCACCACCATCATCATCATCATCACCACCATCATCATCATCATCACCAACATCACCATCATCATCACCATCATCATCATCACCACCATCATCATCATCATCACCACCATCACCATCATCATCACCATCATCACCACCATCATCATCATCATCATCATCACCACCATCACCATCATCATCACCATCATCACCACCATCATCATCATCATCATCATCAGCGACGTCACACACTTCCCTTCTGTCGGGTCCAACATATAAAAAGAAAGAAAACAGAACATCCATCCCAACCACCTCGTCTTCAGCTCGTCGGAGAATAGAGGAAGTACTACTAAGTTGTTTTTCAGCGCAGTGGAGCAAAAAAACGTTTCAAAAAAGCAGATCTGCGACTTTGCGGCGCCGACAAACCAGAAGCACTTGCCTTAAATTCATCGGGAGTCCACGTTCTCATGCGCGAGGCTCTGAAATACATCGAGGGGGTGAAAGGTTTTAAAAGTGGAACACTTGGAGTCGCTCCACGTCCCAGCTCTCCGTCACCTCCGCACAACTTAGCAGTACTCTACCTCCACACCTGCCGAGCCTCTGCACACGCAACACCAGCACACAGATCAGGTTCTTACCAATTGACCCCACACATTTGTTAGCTTGTGCCCCCGGCGTCCCTGCAGAGGCACATATATGATCCGGCCGCAGGTTCGTCCTCTCGCACTAGAAGGTTCAGTCTGGACGCGAAAACAAATCAGCTAAATAATAGGAGGCCATGAAGTGGAGGGGGGGGGGGGGGGGGAGGGGGCTTTAAAAAGGAGGGTCCACTCAGCACTTCTGCCTGTGAACGGCAACAGGGTGATCCCAGGACACGCAGCCAATCAGGGAGCGGACTTCACCTGTTGCCATGACGCCCGGCTTTAAAAGGGTCCAGCGGGGTGGGGAGGGGGCGAGGGGGGGAAGCTGTTCGCTGAGCTGACACGTCAACTTCCTGTCGGACTCCACATCTCCAGGTTCGATTCAGATCGTCCTTCCTCTCTATTCGTCCTTGACCTCAGTGGAAAAGGTCGCGAGGTCAAAGGAGGATTCGTCCGACTCCACTGAGACTGAACGATGAAAGGTGAAACGACATATTTCTGAAGATGAACTACAAAAACCTCAGCTGCTCCATCAGCATGTTTCAGTGTTTTATGATTCATATGTAACAGTAACTGACATCTGGGTCATATTCATACTCTTCTTCTTCTTCTTCAGATTGAATCGTTTAAGTTCGTTCATGACGCGTCACGTTAAATATCGTTGTCGCAATGAATTGTGGGTCTGTGTCTCCTTCCTCTCACTGTGTCCTCTGATGAAGCATCGAAGCTCCTTTCATAAACACTTTGAACATGTTCATGGTGCGGAGGAAACACAGTCGACAGTTCGACCTCCCGACCGTCGTCTCTGGTTCAGAGTTCTTCTCCAGAAAAGGATCTTGATATTTTTTTCACACCGACCCGAGAGAGACGACGAAACATTCGTAGCAAAAGGAATCTCGAGCTGCAACTAACGGTTATTTTCATTATGGATTAATATGTCGATTATTTTCGCGATTAATCGAGTAGTTGATTGGTTCATGAAATGTCGATCGTGTTTCCCCAAAACTCAAAGATCTTCAGTTCACTGAGGAGCGAAGAAACGGAACATATTCACATGGAAGAAGCTGAAATCAGAGAATTCAGACTTTTTTCCCTTTAAAAACAACTTGAACTGATTCATTAATTTTCAAAATAGTTGCAGATTAATTTAGCAGTCGATTACTAATCGATGAACCAATTAGCTGTTTTAGCTCTAAATAAATCTGAATCTATAAATGTTTGAGGAATTCAACAGCAGAAGATTTTTTTCTGAGATGTCAAATGTTGATGGAGACGACGGTCAGACTCCGGGCTGCAGCGCACAGAGGGTCCAGCAGGAGGCGCAGGGTGGGCTCCGCTAAATGATTCACATCATCGGTCAGTGGATGTCTGATGATCTCACATGTTTATGTTCAATAATTGTTCTGGGGGACCAGAGATCATTTTTTCTGTCTTGGCTGGACGATCATATTTATTCTGTTCTGTGTGAAGCAGAAACAACAGAGGAAACTGTGAAGATAATTCAGGTTATAACGACTTCTTCTATGTTGTCACCTCGTCAGAGTCAGACCCTGAGGAATCATCATCATGTGGTTCAGACTGAAGAGACCAATCAGCTCAGAGATCGTCTGTGTCAGCAGACGAACCACAGAAACACTTTCTTCTTCATCTGAGTCGCAGTTCTGAATTGGACCAAAATCGATTTTTTAAAAAACCCCTGTGAGGTCTGAGGAGAGTCTGTAGAGGGCGCTGTGGTATCAGGATGGGGGGGGGGGAATCTCCTGCTGCTGCAGAAACCAACCTGGAGGAAGAGAGGAGGGGGGAGGATGGAGAGGAGGGGGGAGGATGGAGAGGAGGAAGAGGAGGGGGAGGATGGAGAGGAGGGGGGAGAAGGGAGGAGGGGGAGGATGGAGAGGAGGGAGGAGAAGGGAGGAGGAGGGAGGAGGGGGGAGGAGGGGGGGGACGGGGAGGAGGAAGAGGAGGGGGGAGGAGGGGGGAGAAGGGAGGAGGGGGGGGAGGAGGGAGGAGGGGGAGGATGGAGAGGAGGGGGGAGAAGGGAGGAGGAGGGAGAAGGGAGGAGGGGGAGGAGAGGAGGGGGGAGGAGGAGAGAAGGGGGAGGAGGAGAGGATGGGGAGGAAGAGAGGAGGGTGGAGAAGGGAGGGGGGAGGAGAGGAGGGGGAGGAAGAAAGGAGGGGGAGGAGAGGGAGGAGGGGGAGGAGAGGGAGGAGAGGGGGAGAAGGGAGGAGGGGGAGGAGAGGAGGGGGAGGAAGAGAGGAGGGGGAGGAGAGGGGGAGAAGGGAGGAGGGGGAGGAGAGGAGGGGGAGGAAGAGAGGAGGGGGAGGAAGAGAGGAGGAGGGAGGATGGAGGTATGAGGAAGGGAGGGTGGCTGGCACTGCAATGCAGATCATAAAATGAGGAGGAGGCAGAAGAGAGGGATGGAGGAGTGTAGGAGGGAGGACGGATGGATTGAGGGAGGGAAGAAGATAGACGAGGGAGGAGGGAGGAGGGATGGATGGACGAGGATGGAAGGAGGGAGGGGGGAGAGAGGATAGAGGAGGGAGGATGGAGGAGGGATGGAGGATGGAGGAGGGAGGAGGGAGGATGAAGGGAGGGAGGAGAGAGGATAGAGGATGGAGGAGGGATGGAGGATGGAGGATGAAGGGAGGGAGGAGAGAGGATAGAGGAGGGAGGAGGGAGGGAGGATGGATGGAGGAGGGAAGAGGGAGGTGGAGAGAGGAGGGAGGTGGATCGGTGGCAGCTCTGCAGAGCAGATTGTTTCCTCTCAGGCGAGATGCAGGGCAGAGGATTCCCTGCTGGTTTGAAGAGAAACCATCTGCAGAGGAGAAGAATCATCGAGACGAGATCGTCTGAGATTCAAAATCCAACACAAACAAAACCATCTGATGGAAATATTCACAGTGTAACGGAACAATAATCAGATCACTGATCGATCCTGAAACACACACACACACACACACACACTCACACATATACACACACACACTCACACACATACACACACACACTCACACACATACACACACACACTCACACACACACACACACTCACACACACACACAGACACTCACACACTCACACACACACACACACACACTCACACACACACACACAGACACACACACACAGACACACACACAGACACACACTCACACACACACACAGACACACACACAGACACACACACAGACACACACACACAGACACACACACACACACACACACACACACACACACACACACACACACTCAGGTCTCTGATTGGCCAGCAGGTGGACGAATCCCAAATTGTTTCACCAAATCAGAGCCAGTGATGAGATAAACTGCAGGTAACCATAGCAACGCAGCTGATGAACTGACTCTCAGGCGTCACGTCGTCGCCTGAAGAGAGAAAATCACCTCCGAACGTTTCAACGAGTCAGAATCCAGCTACTGGACGACAGACTCCATATTATTATCCTTCTGCATACAAATCAACAAAAGAAGAAAAAAAGAGGAAAAAGGTAAAATAACGAGTTTAAAGTCATAATTCTGAGGGAAAGTCATCATTTGTTTTTATTAAAAAAATTGAATAAAAGAAGTCATAATTCTGAATATAAAACAACCATTTTAAAAAAGCAATAACTCTGAGGAAACCAATCACCCGTAGGGAGACACAAGTTATTAATTGCTTAATGAATAAATTGATTGACTCACTCCAACTGTATCGTCCTGTTCGTCAGGGAACAAGATCTGATGGAAACCAGTCGAACAAAAGACGCAAACGAAACCACAAAGAAAAGTATAAAATCATTTATTGATGATATCTGATGTGATTTCTTTTTATAAAGACTCTTTGTGCTGATACAGTTTTCATTCCTGACGATAAGTGAAGAACAAGTTAAGAATATATATCTGTGGTTACGACGAGGTTTTCCTCTCAAGCTTTTCCAAAAATCTGTGCATATGTGACAGTGACGACAGCGAGCTGCTCTTCATGCACAGACGCCGGTCGTGACGTTACATGTGAACAGAAGAAGGTAGAGAAGTTCAGAGAGAGAAGGAAACCCCCAAGTCCTCCCAGATATTTGAGAAGCAAGGCAAAGTCAGAGCGGCTTCAGTCTTCCTCTGAAAGAACTAACAAAGAGAGCGTCCGACACCAGCGAGCGTCATGCGGGACGACGACGGACGACCAAAGTGCATCAGTTGTGTTCGAGGGACGACGGGAGATTCTCAAAGTGCCACGATCAACAACCAGTCTCTCAGAACACAGCGCACACGGCAACAGTTGCATATTAGGACGACATATTGTTTATCACAGCTACACAAGCACAGTCAAGACAAACGTACGGGTCAGATGATCGTCGAGACGTTTCCTCTGGAAGGAGCGAAGCTCCGAACGCGTCGCGAAGCTCCGACAAGTCGCGAAGCTTCGAAATCGTCGCGAAGCTTCGAACGCGTCGCGAAGCTCCGAACGCGTCGCGAAACTCCGAACGCGTCGCGAAGCTCTGAACGCGTCGCGAAGCTCCGACAAGTCGCGAAGCTTCGAACGCGTCGCGAAGCTCCGAACGCGTCGCGAAACTCCGAACGCGTCGCGAAGCTCCGAACGCGTCGCGAAGCTCCGAACGCGTCGCGAAGCTCCGAACGCGTCGCGAAGCTCCGACAAGTCGCGAAGCTTCGAACGCGTCGCGAAGCTCCGAACGCGTCGCGAAACTCCGAACGCGTCGTGAAGCTCCGAACGCGTCGCGAAGCTTCGACAAGTCGCGATGCGTCGGAATGTTTCGCTGTGCCAGTTTCCAGTCGTGAACAGATTAGACCGTCAACTGTAGATTGTTTTACGTTTGTTCCGTTACAATGTTTGCGGCTGAATTTAATTCTACAGTCATCGATTCGGTCCACGAAACGTCACGCATCCTGGCGAGAACTCGTCACAGGGGCTGGAGTTTAAGGGGTGCGGTCAAGCCATCAAGCCACGCGCATGCAGAAGACACATTCCAGACGTAGAAAAGTTCAACCACGAGTTATGCATGTGGCCAAGTTTTCGTGAGTGTATGAGCAAGTTAAGCCTCTGACAGGTGTGATAATGATAATTCCCACCTTTCAGTCGGGTCATCGAAGCGACTGGTTGCAGCATTAAAAACATTCACTTTCCTGTTGGATATAAAAACACTGTTGAAGACGTCTCGTGAAGTCCGGGCACAGTGACTTAGTCTGCATTCGGTTCTCAGAGGATTATTGGTACTAATGTCAGTTACTCGGGTCACAGAACAGAAAGCGGTCAATTCTCAAACAGTGTTAACCAGAGAAAACAACCTACGATACGTGGAAGTAGAGAAATCATCAATTCAAAGGTTAAAGGAATTTGTAAGAACAGGAACGAATCCACAAATTGGCCTGTTCCAGTCATTCGTCGACGCTCTGGAAACATCTCGCCTACTCAGAGTGTTGACGTCGATCTTGACTTTGTTTCTCAACGGTGTCGAAAAAGCTTCCAGCTGCG
The DNA here is from genome assembly GCF_022379125.1 of Scophthalmus maximus. Taxonomy (NCBI): domain Eukaryota; kingdom Metazoa; phylum Chordata; class Actinopteri; order Pleuronectiformes; family Scophthalmidae; genus Scophthalmus; species Scophthalmus maximus. The sequence continues at coordinate 837,449 of NC_061522.1, read as the reverse complement.
GTTGAATCAGTCAGTGCGTTTACATGCGCAGCAGTAACCGGGTTACGGTCTGACCCAGTTCTCCCACGAAAGAATGACCGGAGTAACTCTTCCTCCGGTACAGTAGATGGCACTGTGCACATGCACGAATCCCCCGGTTACTAAAGGAGTTCTCTAGGTCTGTTAACCGGGGTATGAGAACTCTGATTGTAGCCGGGGGAACGAGGTGTTTACATGGCGTTTGAGAAACCACAGGTATCGCCTTAACCCCAATAAAAACTCGTCTTTAAACTGCACGTAAACGCACTGATTCAAGATACGTCTCTACTTGAAGGATTTAACGGTCTTGGTAGAAAAACAACCATTTTGAAGTGCGTAAGCCTTCTTTTGAATCAGAGTGCTGACAGCCAATCAGCCTTCAGGATCTGGAGTTCTCTGGGAAGCTGAACAGACTTTGTAGACCAGTCTTCACGAGACCAGGTCAGAGTCACCAAATCACAGTACATTAAAGCCATCTGTTATTATTGCCGATATCGCGTGAAGGTCTTCAGGCGACAAACCCTCCTGAGGACCAAAGGTGCCGTTGTGAATGTCAAGACTCTTTTCTATGATCTCTGATCAAAGTCGAGATCCGACTTTTCCTCGTCTCAAGTTTCACGTCATTTTGGACGTTTGTAACGTCTTGAACAGCAGAATGACAAAACAAACGTTACACGGTGCTTCAGCGTCACGCTGCAGTCAGAGGTTCTGACATCCGGAGGCCAAAGGGGTTCAAGTTTCGTTCCCGTGGACCGATGTCCAGTTTAAGAGAAACTGTCCTTATCGGAGTCGGGGGACGGCGGCCGCGAGATGTCAAAGAAGGAGCCCGACGACTTCCGGGATTTGAGAAGACGAAGCATCTCGGCTAACTGACCTTCCATTGCCGCCATTCGACTGTTCAGAGATCCGATGTCTCCCCTTAAATCTTGTTTCAGCTCAAGGAATGAGGCTTGCATGCTCTGCTCCGGTATCGGGCAGAAGACCCTCTTCTCGTCGGACTGAACAGGACTCCTGTCCTGTGGTGTCCTGGCGTCTCCGACATTGTCCAAACGCAGGTCGCTCTTTGTGATGCCGCTGTCACAAGAGTCAGTTTTCTTGAGGGACACCTCCATGTGAGACTTAGTTCTATCGGGAAGTGTCTCCATGGACTCGGCCTTGGAGACGCTGCTCCACGACTCAGCCTTCCCGACCGACTCTTTGAATCGTCCCCAACCTTTAGTTTTGGGCGGCTCTGCTGATTTGCAGCCGCTCAGGTTTCCATTTTGGCCGGTGGGAGTGTGGAGCATGACTCGGCTGAATGTCCTGGCTGAAGAGGGTGTGTTGGATGTGGAGGAGGAGGTCGGCGTAGCAGGGCTCTCTGTCACCATGACAATACTAGTGGAGGCCAGGACCTCCGGACCTCTGGGCTGCTCAAGGTGAACACCCTTCTCCACATCACCAGGACCAGGACTGACCATCTCGGCGGCAAGCCGGGCCTCCCTCTGCTGTCGGAAACGCTGGAAGAGTCGTCGGACTGGGTGGTCTGGAGGGAGATTCAGAGGAGCCTCGTTCTTCCTCTTCAGCATCTCCTCCTCTTCGCGCTTCACATCACTTATCTTCCGGAAGACAATCTGTTAAAAAACATGAAACCAGAAAAAAGATTAGAAGAGTACTTCTCACTTCTTTAGCCTAAGAATAATCCCAAAACCTGTTGGATGATGGACTTCTGACAATATGTAGGTCTTGGCCTTTAGGTCTCTGATGTGACTCAACTTACAATCGAAGATTCGCTCAGGTCTAAAAACAGAGTGACCAGAAAAGTTCTCGAAATGGGCTTTAAAATATGGCCCCAGAGCAACAGTCTTGTACTCCAAGCCCCTGTGACATCACTGCCGGGGGTGGTAACCTCTAACCACGAACCCTTCATTTACCAGCGATCGGTGCCAATGCAGCGAGAAGTAAGGGTGTAGAGATCGGGGTGTTTGATGGTTGTGTGGATTCACCTTTGGTGCAGGAGATGGAACTCTTAATTTCTCTGGTTGCTTTTAATATTTTTGAACTGTGATTGTGATCTTTCCCCAACTTTAATCATCTTGTAGTTTACATACTATTTAACCTTTCTACAACATCGTACTGATACTGGTATCTGGGGTTTTGCTGAATCGTCCAAACCAACATGAGGTTCGAAAGACTCCATGTCAGAATATCTGCTGATGTACAGTATTAAACTGTTTGATTTAGGGACGTCAACCCCAGTGGGTGATGGAAGTAGCAACCGGAGCAGTTCTGACAACTCAGCACTTCAGCCTGCTTGTGGAAATGTTGCAGAGCCGATGGGAGTTTGTCTGGTTCTGGATAAATTTTCAGTCACAGCAGAAGTGAATCAAGTGAATCAGCCGAAGACATAGTCAATGGTTGTTTTGGTTCATGTGTGTGAATGTCGTCGTCCAGGCTGCTCGTGTTGCAGCTGATCCAGGAGACTGAAGGTCACATGACTTTGACCTTTGCAGTAAACCCATGTGTGTTTAAAAAGCTTCAGATGAACTACTTTTAAACGCACATTGACGGTGTCGAGGGAGCGTTCGACCTCTGCTGAGGCCGACGGCGTTCTGAGTGTGTCTTCATTCCGCAACGACAGAGCAGGGCCGGCGGAGGCTTCCCCCTCAGTCGTGTCATCAGTACGTTCTGCCCCGAGCCAATCGCTGAGCTCCTGACCCACTGAAATTTGATCAGCAGCGGCTCAACCACTCAGTCCCACGAGCTCAGAGGTGATGCGAACAGAGGAACGTGAGAGAACTTCTAACGTTCCACCACCGCACGTCTGATTCTTCTGTGTAAAACACATGAATCCCACAGTGAAGCTGTGAAATATAGACTGTGAATAAACATGGATGACATGAAGTTGAATCCTCATCATCACCCCCTGGTGTCTGGCCGCAGTATTAGCTCATAAGCCCCGCTCCCCCCCATTTTAGAAGATACATGTGAGGTTGTTCTTTTCACACTGATGTTTGTTCACGTGTTCATGTTCGTGTTGTAATTTTGGTAATTTTCTAGTACATTCTGGTGGTAAAGTTACAAACCACAACCGACTGAGCGACCGACAGGGGACACTTTATGGCGGCGCACCGCGCAACACGACGTAGAAACATGGAGACTCACACGGAGGTCGGTCCACCTCATGGAACTATATTTAACTGAACAGTTATGGACAATATATTCAACTTCTGTGAATGAGTTCTTCTCAATATTACACACTACAGCTTTAAATTAGTCTTTATTCTGAATTTGAGGCTAAAAGTCTTGTTTGAACAAAGACCAGCTGCTGCTGAGTGTGGAGACATGAGGGGAAGCTGAAGTCGGAGGGGTTGGAAGGTGAGCGCTGCCTCGGCAGCTCCGTTCTCTCCACGGGCATCAATATTGCACAGCCAAGCAGAACAGGACACGACGGCTTTCACATCGATTTACAGCAGAGAGAGAGAGAGAGGGAGAGAGAGACAGAGAGAGAGAGAGAGAGAGAGAGAGAGAGAGAGAGAGGGAGAGAGAGAGAGGGAGAGAGAGAGAGAGAGAGAGGGAGAGAGAGAGAGAGAGAGAGCGAGAGAGAGAGAGAGAGGGAGAGAGAGAGAGAGAGAGAGAGAGAGAGAGAGAGGGAGAGAGAGAGAGAGGGAGAGAGAGAGAGAGAGAGAGAGGGAGAGAGAGAGAGCGAGCAGCTTGTGGTCGACTTCACGGTTTCATACCTCGTCACGAGTCTCTGCTCCGACCTTTGGTTGTTTTCATCTGATTTTATTTCACTAAAAAGTTTTTTTTTAACATTAAACATCTTCAAATTAAAAAACGATCAATTGGTCCTTCAGGGGACAACAATGGTCGGACAAGTAAATACAAATATGTTTCCAAACTGTCACTTGGACTCAGGCGGATTCATTACATTTTCAACGTGACGAGATGGGTTTCCAATCCTCTGTGTCAGTGCCTCGAACCCAGTCGTCAATCGGATCTCTGCTCTACAGACGAGGAAACTGCAACTTGATCATTTAAATCATATTGCTAAAAAAAAAAATGACTGCGAAAAATGTTAAAAAGTACCAGGACGACTTTGTGTCCGAGTCAAACGGTGAAATCGAGTCGGCAGCGTCAAATGACAGAAACCGCCATTAACGTCTACTTTGACTATTTCACTTTTGGTCCGTGTCCCATCTGCTAACATGGAGGGGGCGGGGCTTATGACCTATACTGCAGCCAGACACCAGGGGGCGACCTTTACTTTTTCCTGGTTCATGTTGAGGAGGCAGTGGTCTCCTGCGACCAGGCGATCATCGGTGCATGAAGAAGAAGAGGTCGTACATGTGAAACAGGTGTTCATATTTGTTTTCTTCACTTCCTCTTTGTCTCCGACACGCTGTGGGAATAAAGAAGCGATTTGTTTTCTCAAAGCGGATGTGAGAAAAGTTGTTGTTTTTAAAGCGACTCTCAGTCTCATTGTTCCTCTGTTTCACCTCCTGGTCGCAGGAAGTCACAGAGGTTATGGACTCGTCAGGTTCGTCAGGACTCGTCAGGACTCGTCAGGACTCGTCAGGACTCGTCAGGTTCGTCAGGGTTCGTCAGGACTCGTCAGGACTCGTCAGGTTCGTCAGGGTTCGTCAGGGTTCGTCAGGACTCGTCAGGACTCGTCAGGTTCGTCAGGGTTCGTCAGGACTCGTCAGGACTCGTCAGGACTCGTCAGGACTCGTCAGGTTCGTCAGGGTTCGTCAGGACTCGTCAGGACTCGTCAGGACTCGTCAGGTTCGTCAGGGTTCGTCAGGGTTCGTCAGGACTCGTCAGGACTCGTCAGGTTCGTCAGGGTTCGTCAGGGTTCGTCAGGACTCGTCAGGACTCGTCAGGTTCGTCAGGGTTCGTCAGGGTTCGTCAGGACTCGTCAGGACTCGTCAGGACTCGTCAGGACTCGTCAGGTT